>NC_080026.1:79227564-79530594 GCF_030020395.1 Manis pentadactyla
CCCAGGATAGCAGCTTCTTGGTCTGGGAGCATATCATATCAATCAAGACTGTCTGTCCTGCTCCCAAGGTGGGCTGAGTTATTGTCTGTTATGTTAAGAAACCTATTTTTTTGACTTTGATGCAGTTTTTCCTGTTTTTACTATGCTGTTTGTGACTGGGTTCACTTGCCATATTAATTGTCTGGCTGTAAATTACTTGATTAGGGGCTGGAGGAGGAAAAGACAGCATCCAGGTTAAATTAAAGAAAAAAATGTGGGCCTTTTAGCAGGCTGAAGTAAATTTTACAATAGCATGATTTAATTGACACAGTGAAGACATGGGTTATGCTGACCTCATTTTCTTGTCTATTCAAACATTCCAGGCCAAGTTACTCCTGGCTTTTTAGTTTTAACTAATCTCCCTGAAGAATGCTTATATTCCTGGTTTGATATTTTACTATAAAGAATTAATATGACTCTGACTTGGCTTAATTGTTTAATACAGAGTTTTGGTAGGGGTCTTTTTCTGGAGGCCCTCACCCTGCTCTGACTACACCCATGGTCTCTGTCTTAACAAGACGTATGTATAATATTTTAGCTTATTACATGTGGTTATTACGTTTGAAAGAAATAGTTCATGGTACACTCACAGTCAGTGTAACACAGTGGTTAAGATCACTGTCTCTGAAAGGTTTGGATATGTTCCATATCGGGTGATAACCTAAAACTGTCAGGATACAAGTTCTATAAAGTGAAGATAATAACAGTATTTGTTACATGGCCTACTTGAGAGAATTATGAGTTTTAACAGATAGAGTTCTCAGAGTGGCAACTGGCATACATAGTAAGTATTGAATAATATTAGCTATTATATAATTTGTGCCCCAGTTCAGTAAAGGTAAGGTACACTCTGATAGAATTCTAGCCCATCATACAATGTTAAATAGTAAAGATTAAATAGTTGAGGATTGGTATAGCCACAAAATACTTTCTCAGTGAAGAAGTGCTCTTTTTTTTTTTTAGCTTTTAAACTGATGAAAATGATGAAGAAGAAGAGGGGAGAAACAATATTTTACAAATTAGCCTTAGTAAGTAATTCGTATAAATTTAGAGCTTAATCTGTATTTTGTGTTCTTTTTTCCCAATTTAATTGTTTTGTATTTGTTTCTTCTAATTCTTTGTTATTTTCTTTGAACCAACTTTAACCCTTTTAAAGGAGTATGGCAAGTATAATTTGTTACTATTTATTAAAATATGTTATATTTTGATCAAATTTATGAGGCAAAAATCAGGATATACTTACATTATATTCCATTCCATAGAGTGTCGGCAAGTTTTATAAAGCATGTATCCATCTGATCCAATGGGCTCATGAGAGTGACTGAATAATACTCACTGGTTTACCAGAACATCATTGTGAAGCCCTGCTCATGAGTCAAACCAAAGACTTTGCAATAAATATACATAGACACACATATATATAAATAAATGCCTATATGTATGCACTTCATAGATATGGCTATAGTGTATGTAAGTGACATTTTAAAACTTTTCAATTTTCCATGGATTTTAGTTAACCTCCAGGAGATGTTCTTAAGAAAGCTCATTCATCATTTGTCAGGTTCTATCATTTTAAGAGCACTACAGTCCTGTCTTCAAATGTGTATGCTTAATCCCAAAGTTGTTTTAAAACAAATAGTAAACATGTTTCCATCAGACTGAGGACCAAAACTCACTTGAAATTCACCCAAAAATTTTTTTCAAAAAAATTTAGCAGTAATGACTCCTTCAGCCATTAAATTAGCTAAGAGAAGTTAGTACTTTACAAGGAATGTGGGTACCAGCAGTACCTGACCAGAAAGGACTAGAGCATCACACTTGAAACTATGAGTACCCACACTTCTGTTTCCATCTTCAGATTTTACAATTCAAAGCTGTTGTCATTACATTTTTTCTGATGCTCTTTCAAAAATTTGTAGTAAAGGTTATGTGAAATTGAAGTAAAATCTCAAATCAAGTGATTATACACTATTTAACGTTCAGAAACTGCAAAGATCCCTGCTGGTGTTTAGACAGTTTTCATTTCATGTTAATTACCTGGAGAAGCTTTTATTTGTAGAAAATTGCGTATGCTTGCCAAATAATTCTATCTGTTGCAGTTTGATTGATAACATTAGTATTTATTTTACCCATTGATCTGTTAACTTTCCAACTATTTTAAGTTTCTGCTATTCTGGATTCACTTAGAGTCTTCTCAGGGATTAAGGAAAATGTTTTGATAATATCATGTGCAGATTCAATCATTTTGCCTAATGTCACCACTCTTCCCCTCTCATTTCTATTCCTCTCCCCTTTCTCCACATTTTCTTTGCACACATTTTTTGGTAACAGGTTTTGTATCACTTTTTCCCTCAATTTTGTTCTTTTATTCCCTATTCTTTATTTATTGAAATACAATTGATGCTGGAGTCCAACTCCAGTGAGTCCAGGCGTCCCTGAAGGATGAATGACGTTGGTGACTGATGGAATGAATGAATGAGGACACAGACACTAGCAAAGTTGCTGAGCTGAGTCTTTATTGTTGAAGTTTAGCAAGGTTATATATGTTTTGGTTATGCAGTTTCCTAAAGATTAAATCATTTGATTCTTTCAGAAAAAATGTTCACATAAAGATCAATCTTTAGAAATTAGATTATTGGCACCTTAGGAATCATTAATCTTTTGCACTTATGCTTGTTTGGCCTCTCTGGCGGTTTCAGAACAAACATGACTTAATTCTCAAAGTGTTCCCTTACGCCTGGTTGGCCTGGGCCCTACTTGCAGTTTCCTTATTGTTGATTCTAAAATAGCCGAGATTACTATTCATCTGATTAACAAGTATAGCTAAGTCTATTTTTCTAGGTCTAGAGCATTACGTGCAGATTTAAAGAAAAACATCAAAACAGTGTATCATCAATGTAGTGTAGCAAGACTAAGCTGACTGTAATAATGGGAACTGAAAACTCTGTACTCTTGGGTAGGTGCCCAGTTTCATAGAGACGAAAGTGTTGCCCCTGGAGGGATGAGGTCAGGGGATAATGACCACTGAATCAGAAGGCATAGGGGCCCGGTCGGGCCACTTCTCTTCCTAGGGGAGGAAGCAGGGGATGTCTGTTTTAGAGTTTCCTTAAACCATTTACAATAATATTTGTAGTAATGATCTTTTCTATTAGGAGAGTCTCTGTAATCATGCCAGATTATAGAGTCTAATCATGTAATGATGGCCCTTTTACATGCCATTATTCATGCTGACTTTCCTTTATTGTTCAATTATTCTCCCAGGACCCAACAGGTCTAGGAGTCATTTAGAAATTCCTCACGGGGCCGAGTTGGACTGGGAGAGGAAACTGGAACCTACTCAAACAATTCTTATTTATTATAACTTGATACTTGTTTCCAATATCTTCTCCGCATCCCCCTCCTATTATTTTTTAATAAAATGTTGAAATAGTAGGTAAAAGTAATAAAGATTACAGTTTCTAATAGAAAGCTGTTTAACACAGTTTACTTTTTCATAAAAGATATTTAAATCTTGATGTAAAATAAAGATGGAAAGTAGAGTTTAGTGCAGTAGGAAGGCAAGTGTAGACTGTCAGATCCGTGCCTATAAACTAGGCATCGATCCAAGCGAGACAAGGGCAGCAACAGCCATGGGCACAGAAGTTTTCTCTCAAAACTGGGGGTAAGGGGTGAGGTTCTGAGCCTCACCTCTCTTGGCCCCCATTTTCTCACCTGATGGCCCCCTGTGACTGTGCCTGTCTTAGGTTGTTCCTCCCTTGAGGAATCTTACCCGTCTCTGGCTAACCAGCCATCTTCCGGGGCCATACAGGGAGATGTGAAGTTGGTAAGTGAGAGAGAAGCGGTGTTCTTTGAAAAGTTTAGCTTTTTACTTTGCAGATTTATGCCCGGTGGCTTCTATGCCCAGCATTTGTCTTGAGGTATCTTTACCACCTGGAAGAATTAGGGGGGTTTTGCCTCTAATATTTCTCCCAAAGTATTTTAAATTTGTTTTTCTAATTTAGGTGTATAAGTGACCAATAACAACATTTCCAAACACCATAATAATAAGGAGAGATAGCGGAGATACTTTCAGAAGTCCACTTTGCGGTTCCTTCTTTCCAAGCGTCTGGGCGGTGCCATCAGACGGGAGGTTCAGACTGGCTCCCAAGAAATTGACATATAACATTTTGTAAGTTTAAGGGTCCAACTTGTTGATTTGATACACTTGCGTACTGTGACCTGATTGTAAAACTCACATATTCTTGCTCCTTTAGATGCCTTCAGCTTTCTGATTTTTCTTCATTCAGGAAAATATATTTTGACTTTTTAAGGAAATTCTGTATATATTTTATATACTTCTATTTTTCTATCTTAGAAGTGTACTCATATATGCAAATATCTGTTTATGTGTTTTTCACAAATAAACTGAAATTGCCAGTGGTTTTTATCTGCCCATCACAAAGGCAAATATTTCATGAGATTCTGCTCCTATTATTACACCCACTCTGCAGTGTCCCAACAATCTTTTAGAATCTGTTTTGGCTGCTCACCACAAACACCTTCTCAGAAAATAACAACAACCTCTTAAATATGATTTATTTTATGCTACCCATTATTCTAATTGCCCAAGTATCACCATAAGCAATTGAGGCTGTTATTTTTCCCATTTTACAGATGGAACAATGGAGCAAAGAGAAATCAAATACCTTACTCAAAGTCATAATAATTGGCAGAACTAATACCCAAATCAAGGCAGCTTTCTTTCAGAGCCCATTTTCTTTAAAACTTCTATAAACCCGTGAAACTTGTTCTTCATTTTAGTGGTTATTCATTTAGCAATTATCGATTTAGTTTATGTTACTTACTTTCATTAAAATTGTATTTTTTTCAATCCACAGACCATTCTTTCAGAAATACTTTTCTTCAGTTAAATAAATGCATGAACTTTAATATTATGACTTTGTTTCTGAAATATATTCTTCCTGATATTAATATGTGCTCTTTTCTTTCAAGTGAAAAGTGTATCCCATTACACATTGGAATGAATATTTCTTTAAAAAGATACTGTTCTTAGATGCAATTCGTATAAGGCAAATACATCATATTTAATACTTTGTGTGGTAGTAAATTTTCTGATATTTGTCTTTCGTATTAAGTAGATAATTGGAACACTTTTTTCCTAAAGAATACTGAAAATTTAATAATGTTCCTGGCAAGAGCCTGTTTTAAGAAATTAAGAACACCAGGAAACATGGTATATGGATTTAATTCATATCAGTGTGTATTAGCCTCAATTTTTCTTTTCCTGAAGCTCAGACTAAGATATTTAGAATATTTTTCTTTTGGTTGAGTCTTAACAATACAACCCTTTTAAAACAATCTCTTAGGAAGTAATGTCTTGTATAATTTGTGTGTTAGGGCACTGCAATTCTTTAATGGCTTTTAAACAGCAAAGGATAACCATTTCCCCATCATTACCACTCACTTCTGAATTTACTATGCCATCTTCACTTATGAGTCCTCACTAAAGCTAACAGCAGAGAAAATGTTGTCTATAGTTGTTATGTAATATTTTAAGCTTTTATTCGTTATTGCCACCTTCACTGTGTGCCCTTTGCTCACCTCAGTAAGGTTTCTAAGAAACTCTTAAAGCTAATAACTGTCAACTATTGTTTAAGGGTTTCATAGCTCCCATATTATTTTATGAACACTGCTGAGGATGGGAGGGATCAGGTGCTTGAAGCCTATTAGCAGAGCTGAATAGATTCACATAAGGCACCTTTATTGCCAGTAGTTGAACTCCTCAGTCACTTCTCGTTATAGAGAGCCCTTTGAAGTGACAGGCAAGCATACACTGAACATCTTTCATACGATAAAATTGTGAGAGTGGGGTTAGACAAGTAAACATTTAAGAAGAAAACATCTGAAAACACTCCATCATTCAATCAACATAGGCTTTTAAGAAAGTTGCATGACTTTTCTAAACTTGTCTTCTATCATGCTATCATATTATCAAGATTATATGATCCTTACAGGACTGTGAGTACTGAGTACATTTGACCTTCACTCTCTTTCCTGTAGTAAACCTTAATAAATTTTTATGAATCATTGTGAATAGTTTGCATAATTATTGAGAAATCTATCATCCAGATTCTATCATTCTCCAAAGCAAAGATTTAGAGTGACAGGGGAGAAGCAACGATATTTGTGAACACTTAGGGAGATTTTTGTCTTCTATGAGTGAAACTATCTCCAAAAAGCCATTTTCTTCACATTTTTACCTTATTCCTTTAATCATCTCTCTCTTCTTTTTTCTTGGTTTCCTTTTCCCTCACTATAAGAAGTCATGCAATGATTTTACTGCAGTGATAATTATGGGAGTGAATGTAAAACTTTTCTTATGGCTGGTGTTCATTGTGAAGAGAATCTGATATCCATGGAATTATTTGCAAATATATCCAGACTTTACAAGCATTTTACTCCTGAGTAGGAACAATTTCTAAAAAATCAAGGTCTTTCGCTACAAATTACCTCAGACAGTGGGAATGTACAGTGATCATGGATGTATTAAAGCTATGGTGACATTTGAAACTGTTACCCACTCTGGAAAACATTGGCTTTGCTTTATCTCTCTGATAAAGTAAATATCCTCAAGCCACAGTGAGGTTTAGAGGAAAACAAATCCCCAATATAGGTCTTGCTGAAGATCCTTCCCTGAATACCCTAAAATTTGTTTTGAAAATTAAAACAATAAATCATACTATAACAGGAAACGGGTGAAACGGTCACTTTCAGACTCTGGAAATGAATTGAGCACTTGGACCTCTGCTCTAAATCTAAATCTCTGTTCTAAATTTAGAAATGTACTAAAACAATTCTGTCACTAAACTATCAAAGAGACAAAAATCTGAATTTATTTCTCTGTTAATCCCATAGCCGGTTAGCTTGTTTGTTTATTTCCAGTGCCTGATCCAATGATCAGATAATTCTAATGTTAACTTTATCAGATATAGAAATCATATTCTATCCCAAGATAAACAAGTCACAAAACTCTGAACCAAATAACTCTTAAGACAATATTTCAGGAAACTACTCTTCTCATTTCTGCATGATTTCTCCTGAGACCTTTTTGGTTCATATGCAAAAAGTATCAATAAGGCTATGACCCCTTCTCACGTAAAAACAAACAGGGTTAACTCCTTGGCAAGTTCAGAATTGATCCTTTAATTCCTCCTTCCCTCTGTCTTTCCTCGGATCTCTTTTGCTCTCTACCTCCCTTCTTTTTCTTCCTCTTCTGCTTTACCCATTGTTCCACCTCCCTTTTTCCACATCCTTACCTCAGAGGCAGCATGAAATTCTGGGTGAATGTTCATATTTTTTTCAAGGAAATGGACATAATTTCAAGTCCAAGCTCTACTGTTTTCTACCTATGAATATTTTCTACCTGTGAGCTCTTTAGTTATCTTATGGAAGCCTCAGTTATCTCACCTATAAAATGGAGCTATAAAGCTTATATAATAGAATGATTAATATGATTAAATTAGAAAATAAAAAGTACTTGATATACATAAAGCATTCAATAAATGTGAGACATTACTTTAAAACATTGTTTCTCTTTTGCTTTCTATGCTGTTTCCTTCCTTCTTTTCTTCCTGATTTAAATATAGCATCCAAGCCAACGGCTAAATTCTATGGTGGTCCAGTGGAAGAAACCTCATTTTTCTAATCAAGAAGCTCACAATTTCATAAAGAAGACAGCAACAAAGAAAAAAAAAAAGATGGATGAAGCCTATTAAAAGTGGCAGTTCTTTAAGAGTTTTAGACAAATATCTATAGAAGAGAAAGGGCTTTTTAGGTTATATGTAGTTTAAGATAAAGGTATACCATTTCTATAGAATTACTATCCCCATATCTGTTCTCTTCCCTAACACCAGGAATAACTAACATTTTCTGGGTACTGCTCTGTACTGAACCTATATGGCGCTGCTTCATGGGCAAACTTAATGAAAGTTCTTAGAATTGTTTGTTTCAAAATGTTCTTTACATAACTCCTCTACCTTGTGAAAGAATATTCCACTTTCTTGGACATTCTGGATAAATTGGATGAACTGTTGTTAATTACAGTTAAATCCTGTTCAGTAATATATTGATTTCTTGCTTTGCAGAATTGCAGGGAAGTATCATGCTCCCAGAGGCAACTTTCAAACACTGAAGAGTGGCAGTCAGTGGATAAATGCCCGGCCTCCAAATTCTGGGTGGGTGTGGAGGACAACTCTGAACTGTGTCCAACTAACCTCTTCAGAGGGTCCCAAGCAGGACTGGCACAGACAGGTAACCACTCATTAACACGTGACTGGCCTTTTCTCTTTCTTGGTCTCTCTCTTTTCCATCACTTATGCTTCCTTGATAATCTCCCAAATAAATTACTTACACTCAAATCCTTTTCTTAGGGTCTGATTATTGGAAAATTCAATGTCAGACATATTCCAATAGTATTCAGTAATAAAAGCAATCCAGTAAATGATATTGTTGTCATCAGAATCATCATTAATCAATTTTAATGATACAGGCTGGAGTTCAGTCAATACACCACAACAGTGATAAAAATAATTAGATATCACTGCTCAAAAAAACTGTTGGCTATTTAGTACATAGTATGTATAGGTACAGTTCCTGTAGACTTTAAGGAATTAACTCTCTTAATCCTCACTAGTACAATATAAAGAAGCTATTTTCATTCCCCATTTTATAGATAAGGAGATTGAGGCATCCAGGCCTGAATTAACTTGATCAAAGTCACTGAGGTAGTAAGAGGTAAAGTTTCCAACCCAGGCTGCCTTTCTCAGGTGCCATCACAGTTACCCACTGCAGATAACTGATGGTCATCACCATCAACATCATCGTGAAGACAAAACTAGAGCGTTTTTGTTTGTTTGTTTGTTGTTTGTTTTTAGTTCCTTCACTTTATTTGGAAGAGCATAGCCTACAATTTAGGAAAAAAGTATCCAAGTCAGTTTTGACCAATCTTTTACATAAACGTTGTGAAATGCATTCTGGTCAGTTCTTTTCCTTAACATTAATTACAGGGCTATTTTTCTGACATATTATATTGCCACCTGATATAAGCAAGGAATCCAAAAGAATATTAGAAAGATTTTGTTAATTGAAACTGACATGATCACTGGAGCAAATTGCAGAGACAGCTTCGTTAACTCCAGCCTTAGTAACTTTAAAATTTGAATACCCATGTTTGTTTCCATTACATAGAATGCCCTCTTTCTTCCAGTTCTTACTCATCTTTAATCATCTAGAAGTATCTTCTCTGAGAAGCTGTCTTTGGCCTTTGCAATTGAGATGACCTGCTTTCCTCTCAGTTTTCATGGTATATTATTTTTACCTCTCTTTTCATTTATGTCATGGAATTATTTTGTTTCATTTTTCACCTGCTTTATCACTGTGTTAAGGCAGGGACTGAAAGTGTTCAGAATTGTATCCCCAAGAACTGGTAAAATTAAATGACAAAGCTTTTATTATCTAACTGGATAAATACGTGAATGACAAGAAATGTTTGAAGAAAGTCTGAAAAGCTTCACTTGTTCACTCGTGAAGGGAATAGGAAAGAAATATAACTCAGGTTGCTTCAATAAAAACAAAAGTAGAAGAACCAGGGTAAGGAAGAAACAGAACCCAGGCATTACTGGAGATTAGAGAATAGGAGTTTAAGGACCATGGAAGAGAGGTTCTTCTCCCAGTTTTAAGGTGATGTGCATCCTGGTTACCATGACAATCCCGCTTTACACCTGCCTTCTTGGTAGAGTTATTAACTCTACCCCTTTAAACTTAGAGAAGTGTCGCAGTGTGTCTGATAAATTTGTGATCAATATGCCACAGAAAAACCTCATTACAAGATGGGAGGTGGTTATTTGGGACATTTTTTAATTGGAACTGTGGATCTTTTGGTCATGGCAGCAGTAGGAATGACCCAGATTTATCTGGAATGTTGTTTTAGTTTGTTCAGCCAAAAGCCAAAAAGCAAAAAGATCTGAATCAACACTTTTGAGGTAGTTTCCTGCCATGCACAAGTTAAGGGCAGGCAGTCTGTTCAACAGACTTCCTGTTTTCAGGGTAAATACCATAATGCTCTGGGTTGGTGAGATAACACAAAATTTGGGATTTAGATACTTACTGAAACATAAAATGCTGCCTGGAATCATTCCATGGAAGCCACAGAAATAAGAAAACTAAGGTCACCTTAAATTGAATAAAGAATGAAAACTGCTTAAAGAGTATGATCTGGGAATAATAATTAGCCTCATTTTAAATCAATCTTTAGTCTTATTTAATACTGATTTGTCTAAATGAAAATACATTAAGAGTCTCAAAGCAAAGTTATCATCTGGGTTCATGAGTAGGATCTAGCACTTTAGTTTAAAATCCCCTATAATTGATTCACAATGTCAAACTTACTCTCATTGATAAATAACATTATTAAAATAATCCAGTTATTTTTTTTTGACAGGCTAAAAATTACTCATAGGCTGGAGGACTTAAAAAGGGAAATTTATCTATGTATCTATCTATCTACCTACTTATCTATCTATCTACCTATCTATTTATTTATTTATTGCTGGGTTGACATATAACATGTATATACTAGAATATGTACCAGAAAAAAATTGGAATTGCCAGAGAGTTCTTGGCAAATCACTCCAGACAGTCCTGGTTTTCTGAAAAGACATTTACAAAATTCCCATGATCAATGATGACGATTAGCCATTCTACAAAAACGTTGGTCAAGGATCTCTTTTCACAGTTCAGTTCCCTAGTACATTTCAAATATATTTGACCTTTCAGAGCAAGGGAATAAAAAAAGAGTTTAGTTTCTGCAATTCAGTTTGGAAAAGGATTCATGTTTTCGAATATTCTCTGGGTGAGGCTCCTTATTGATCAGCATCAGACCAAGTCACCATGGGGTGGCTGTCACAGAATTCCACACATGTTCTGTCTGCTTCATTATAGCCAACACAAAATGTAGTGGGTAGGAGTAAAACACTGCTTGATCCTCAGAGGCTTAAACTCCACAGGTGACCTCACATATCTGCAAAGAAGCAATCCCTTCCTTTTCAATTGGCTACCTTTGTGCAGGACCAGAGAAGAGGTTCTCTATTGGGTCAGCTGTAAGATTTCTGATCTATTCAAAACAGATTTTATAACATAATCAGCTCAGTAAGCATATAAAGGCAGGTGAGACTGAGACCAAACTTCACTGATCTCATAAATAGAAACTGATGTTCAAAGGGATTTAGTATTCCCAAATTTGAATCTAGGGTAAATAACTCACTTAAATGCTAGTAATTTAAAACTATTCATCTATTATTTCAAAATCTCTGTAACTTAAGAGACAAACTTGCTCTAGGATTCTGGATAATCCTGTTCTTCAAAAAGCCTTTGGCAATACATGTTGAATAATTACAGAGAAACATTTTAAGTGAAGATGGGTAGAAATAATTTGTGGAGTTATTTCAGGGTTCCTACAACTATGGGCAGACTATTTACAGGGAAAATGTCATGTCTACAATGGTGAGTATGAGATTGCCTACCCACACATTCAGCTACCCAAAATAAATGATATGTGTTGTTTATTTTACTAATTGTGAGTATAAGCATGAATATTCATCTTTCCCTACAGCCTATCACTAGATTACCATTTAAATTTCCACTGAATCACAATGATGAAAAGCAAGGACTATTGTTATTTATAACCTACCTTTTAGCACACTTTCTTGCATCAATTTCAATTTATTTTAATTGGGAGGCTGAAGCTGCAATAAAGATAACTTTAGAAAGAAATAGGTCTAATCAAAAATTACTGAGAAAAAACATCTGCTTATTATGTACTGGGGATAAAGGCAACATATACAGTCATAAAAGGAAATAATTATACAGTTATAATCTAGGCTATTGATAATAAATGTCAAGCAAGAGATGCAAACAGAAAATGCAGTAGATTATGAGAAGGAAAAATAGATCAGTCCTGCCATCTGAAATGACAAGGTTAGGAAGACTTCCTAAATTTATGAGAT
This sequence comes from Manis pentadactyla, assembly GCF_030020395.1. Classification (NCBI taxonomy): domain Eukaryota; kingdom Metazoa; phylum Chordata; class Mammalia; order Pholidota; family Manidae; genus Manis; species Manis pentadactyla. The sequence continues at coordinate 79,239,666 of NC_080026.1, forward strand.
TGACCCTGGATTTGAAGTAAAAGTTGGCTTCCTAGAGGAAGAGAGGTGGGCACTCTTGATTGAAGATGAATCTTGAATATCAGTGTTTCAACAGGCAACTGTTAGATGTTAAAACAGACAAACCAAATACTATCAATGTCTTAACACAATAAACTTTTATTTGTGTGGATAAATTGCAGTATTTCCAGAATATCTCATCTGGTCTTAGTACATCTCCATATCAATCAATAGGTGTTTCCAAGAGGTGGGAAGAAGTAGTCCATCTTCATATCAATAGGTGATTATAAAGAGGGTGGAGAGCAAGTGTGTACCAGAACCAGAGAGGCTTGGTGGGCCCTTCAGAGCTGGCTCAGGAGAGACATGGACAGGCAGGAGTAGACATCTGCTCGTAAGCTATAAACAGGTTTCTCCTGCTTTATTTCTCCCTTGGACTGTTTTGGCTTCAAAGGTTTATTTGTCCTGGGCTGGGAACAAATATTTCCCCTGGAGTTACAATTTGTCACTCAGACAAAGTCTAAATGAAGCTTAGATATCCCTCCTCCATCTGGAACATGAGTCTTCTGTGTTCAAAACATTGAGAAAGAGAGAGAGAGAAAGGAAGCACACTGGTTTTAGTCAGCCTGAGCACTGGACTGCACAAGCCTTCTTCAGTTTGTTTGTTTTTTTTCTCCCCACTTAGGTAGGATAGGATGGCTAGAGGGGATTGGAGTTGGGTTTTTCCTTCTCCTATGTGGAAGGTAAAGGGTGCTGAGGTGGAGTATCTCCCTTCCTCAGGTGAATTGGGCTCTGATAACATCCCAGCAGGTCGGGCACTTACTAACTACTTCCCCCTGAGGGCAGGCCTTGGTAAGAACAGAGTGCTTGGCCTATTTTGTAATGGTTCCTTTTTTCTTCCCCCTGCTGGAAGTGCAAGAGGATTTTTCTCTCATCTCTCCTATAGGAATTGGAGCTCCTGGAGGTAAATTTCACAATAGTTTGGAGCCCCCTCACCATGACCGGGTGCCCTGAGTTTCTAACTCTCACAGTTGTCTGCACTGATTCTCTAGCCATTCATCAGTTACAGTTCAGGATTTTCCTAACTTGGGACTGGTTCCAAAAATGGCTTCTGCCTGTAAGTCTCTGCTTCCTCTCTCTCTCTGGGGCAGTGGTTTGCCCTGTGTCCTTCCTTCTCTTTCAGATCCAAAAAGAGTTGATTTTTCAATCTATTCAGCTTTTCACTTGTTGTTAGGGCAGAGTGGCAACTTCCAAGCTCTTAACATCTGACACTAGAAATTCAATCCACACCAGATTTTACTGTGTTGTTCTAGAAGTTATACATGCCATTTTTGCTTACAGCCTGTTGTCTAGAGCTAGTCATATGGCTTCAGCCCAAATGAGATTGAGGCTGAGAAGTCAGGAAACTACATGGGCATCTCAAAAGCGCATAGTTATCTATAGGTGAGTTTCATGTTCTTGTTGTAGTTCTGCAAGAGAGTAATAGATGATGGACTTGGAAAAATATTTTGAGATGGAGCATTTTAAACATCAATCTGAGAAATGATTTTATCTTTTAAGCAAATGAAAGCTACTAATGATTCTGAACCTAAAATGTTATAATCCAGAAGGCATTATAAATCAAGAAGTGTGTGTGTGTGTGTGTCAGTTATGAGTAAAAGGAAAACACATCAGATATAGCATGAGTGATTCATTAGACAAGATGATTTTTCCTGGTCTCTGAATCTTTCTCACAGAAGTAAAAAATCAAATAAATAAGTGGCTTAATGTTGCTATACAGTGCATGGGCAGATTCCTGAAACAAGAGCTGATATTCTCAAGCTTCTCTGGGGAACAAGTCATGATATTATACCTAAGTTATATTAGTCAACCCAGGGTGCCATAACAAAATACCATAGGCTGGGTGGCTTAAATGACAGCATTTTTTCCTAACAGCTCTGAAGCCTGCAGTCCAGTATCAGGGTGCCAACATGGCCAGGTTCTAGTAAAGGCTCTCTTTATAGTTTATAGAAGGCCACCTTCTTACTATGACCTTACATGGATCAGAAAGAGACCAAACTCCCTAGTTTCTCTTATAAAGTTATTAATCCCACTGAGAGTCATATCCTCATGACCTCATCTAAATCCAGTTACCTCCCAAAAGCCCCCTTTCTAAATGGCATCACATTGGGGGTCCAGGGCTTGAATATATGAATTAGGGGTGGATAAAATTCAGTCTACAGCATAAATTCACTAAAAATGAAAATTGGCCTAGACACTGAGGAAAGTATTATTTGTTCTCATCTTTGTTCCCTGAGGGAAGATATTCTACTTTCCCTCCATTTATCAAATTATTAATCATCCTTTGATGATATGATAGCCCAACTTCTAAGTTAATCCCTCTTTAATTACCAGGCTCTACAACTGATTTATCCCATCTATGAGACTTTTGGTTGTTACTGTTGTAGTTAGAATCAATATCATACATAATTGTCCCCTAATTGGTTCATTAACAGAATGTAAATGAATGCACACTTACAGGAATAATTATTGATGCTTTCTGCATAGTATAATTATTTTCTTGTTAATACTATCTTATGTAATACATGTGCCCAATGTAAAGTAAATCAGCTGCAACACTGTGTTCTCCATAGTGCCAACACTTAGCCTGGGGGTCATTTACAATAGAATCTCTATTATAGCGATGGAATAGTAAAATATATGCTAATAGTAGAATACCTATTAAAGGGATAGAATGGATGGACAGATATAATTTATTGTACATTTTGTGACAATTGACTGCTCTCCTAGACAGATGTCCCATTATTTTTGAAAATAGCATAAATTGAAATTTACTTACTCTATATTATTATGGAGTCTCTGACTCTCCTGTAAACCTGTATCCTAGATTCCTAGATGTTAGAGTCTCTCTCTTTATTAAGTAGAAAATATATTCAGGAGAAAATGTAGTAACTCTACACAATATCAACTTTTTCTGAGGAGGAGGAAAAAGAAATAAAAAATTTGGATAATTCTAACTTGAGAAAAAGTGGGAGGAAAAAAGTGATTGTGGGAATGAAACTTAGGCCTTTGGTAAAAGAATACAATATAGGCTAATTTAAGGTAATTGTAAGGTTGAGAGGATGAAAGGGATATAAGGGGATTGATAAAACTGAGGGTGCTCCCAGGACAAGGTGAAATGGGGCAAGGGAACCAATATGTGGTAGGCTGGTGTGGGGAGGGAAGCAACTCTGTAATTAACTTTCCAATGTTTTACATGTAATTAACCTATCAAAAGGTAACCAGATAGACAACAATTCTATGATTCTATATGGAGCCAGTGTAGTTGATGGAGAGTTTACTGACAAATTTAGTAACATCATATTTTGAGGCAAGTGACCATATTGTCATCTTGTTTTATATATAGTAAGTTTCAAGAAATAAATTCTGAATACCTGTAGATACGTCAGTTCCTCTAGATCACTGTGTTCTTGAGATTAATAGAGTGGCAAAGCTCATGTTGAATAACAGAGGAAATCCCTTGGCTTACCTTGCAGCCATTCATAGAGACAAGCCTTCAGAATCAATCCACAGAGTTGTCAGGAGAAGGTAGGCCTTACATGCTAGACACAAAGAGGAAAAACCTAATTTGTTGTGGGATCAAGAAATCTCCCAGACAACATACAGTAAACATATATAGAATAGAAAATCCTCGCTATGGCCTAGACTAGACTTGTGACCTGTTCTCAATACCCTCCAACACAGCATCTTCTGCTTTCCCCATTTCTCTCTGCTTCAGTTTCTCATGGTTTGCATATTTTTATTATACTTCCCATGTGATCTGGTTATATTGTGACTACTGTCTTTGGATAATAATATAAATACAATTAAAATAATAATATAAATGAAAAGCCCTGAGTGGCTCTCTGTTCCTTACAACCAAAAGGACCTCAAATACTCTCTACTACATTAACTATTGCAGTTAAAAATAATAGAATCTTTTGTGATCTTTATTATAAGCTTCTAAAGAACAGTGCTTATTTCTTATTTACCATTTATCATTATAGAAGTTATTCATCTTTCATGTTTATTAAATGCTGAATAAGTGAAAGAAGGCAAGAAATTAAGCAGTTTACCAAGTCAGCAGGTATCTGCTTCTGCCCTTTCCCCATGAAATGTTCAAGAGATCAGAAAAGTCATTAGAAATTTTCTGGTGGCAGGATTTAGCTTCTGGCATATTTCTCCTAATGCCTTTTCACTTTTATTTTTTTAAATAATAAACTTGTCCTGGATCTCTATGGAGCATCATTTGTTGATTATTTTTATTAAATGTTGCCTGAAGTCTGCTGTGATTTACCAAGATTTAGAAGAAAGATTCCTTTTTATACCATGGAAAAAAAAGAGGCCAGCTTAAAGACATGTGACCTCTGTGACTAGGAGAGTAAAGTCTGGGATCAAACTATTCAATGTTGGTTCAGAAAAGAGAACTGAACTGGACACTCAGATGAAAAAGAGAATGTAAACAGAACCTTGAAGGTGAAATTCAGAACTGCTAAGAGAGTTTATCAGAAACCACATAGAGTTCTGAATGGAAACCTAGAACAGTGAAGTGAGAAACTAGCAAACCTGGATGTAGCATGTGTCACTACTTATCAGTGGTTCCCTTACAGAGGGTCTGAACTGCATTCCCTTGAGACCATTTTCAGATTCAAATGTCTTGCAATCCCTTCTACTGACGGGCAAATCAGAACCTGTCTGCTAACTGCAATAGAAGGTTCTATTTCTGTTTACCCCTTATTCTGTGGGCTACATCTTTTGTTTTCTTGCATGTCTCTTAATCATATTGTATATTGAAAATTATGGAGGATACTTTGTAGAAGATCTAGTTATCTTCCTCTAAATAGTGCTGACTTTCATTCTTGCAGGCAATTAAATTACTGGCTGATCATCTTAAATATTGGAGGCTTAGATTTATATATTGTTAAGATGGTCCTGTTTCAAATTAGTATTCCCTTAGTTAGGTGTTTAAGTTTAATAGGCATCTCCTTTGGACTTGCAGTGGAAAGCCTTGTCCCTCTTAATTGACTCAAATTTGGTACTCCTGTCAGCATTAAAATAGGATGGAGATGAGACATCTTCTCATCTCATTCAGTCTTCCAACACCATTATTCACTAGAAGAATGCAAACCGAAACCACCTTGAGATATCATTTCACACACACACTAGAATGACAGTATTAGTTAATCGATTAAAATATTTTTAAATGGAAAATAGCATTTTCTGATGATGTTGTGAAAAACTGGTATTGTCATACATTGCTAATGGTAAAATTACTGAGCCATTGTGGAAAATGTTTTCAAACCTCCTTAGTCCATTTGAGCTATCAAAACAAAACTACCATAAATTGGTGGCTTAAAAACAACAAACATTTATTTCTCACAGTTCTCAAGGCTGGGAAGTCCAAGATCAAGGCAAATTCAGTGTCTGGTGAGAATCAGACCTCACAGGCAGAAGTCACAGGAAGTTCTCTTGGTCTTTTTTTATATATATAAGGGCATTTCTGAGGGCTCAGCGTGTATGACCTAATTACCTCCCAATGGCTGTACTTCCTAAATACCATCTCTTTGGTGCTTAGGATTTAACATATGAATTTTGGGATGACATAAATATTTAAACCATAGCAGCTCCTCACAAATTAAATATAGACTTAGCATATGGTCCCAGCATTTCCAATCCTATACTGAAAAGAATTAAAAGCAAGTACTCAAATTCTTGTACACAAATATTCTCAGCAGTACTATTCACTATAGCTAAAATGTGAATGGACATCCCAAATGTCCATCATCAGACAAATGGATAAATCAGAGTATATAAATACAGTGGAATATCATATAGCCATAAAAAGGGTGGAGGGCTGTTGCACACTAAAGCAGGTATAATCTTTGTAAACACTAGGAAAAATGAAATAAGCCAGACAAAACATTCATAGTTTCTATGATTCCATTTAAACAATATATCCAGAAGAGATAAATCCATATTAGCAGAAAGGAGATTAGTGATGTCCAGAGACTGGGAGAAGAGGGAAATGGTTAGTAACTGCCTAATAAGAACAGAGTTTTATTTTCAAGGAAACAAAAATGGTTTGTCTCCATATAGAGATGTTGGTTATACCTCACTGTGAATGTACTAAATGCCACAGAAATGCACACTTTAAAATGGTTAATTTTAGGTTATGTGTATTTTGCCTATTTTTTCCTTATTTTTTAATTGAAGTATAACTGACATACAATCTAATATTGCTTTCAAGCATATAACACAGTGGTTCAACAGTTACACACATTATTAGATCCTCACCCCAACTAGTGCACTTACTGTCAACATAAAAAGATGTTACAGAACCATTGGCTAAATTATCCTTGCTGCACTTCCAACCCCAAGACCAACATATATTAAACTGATATTTTTGTGCCCCTTTATCCCTTACCACCCCAAACCATCCCCCATGGTAACCACCAGTCACTTCTCAGTGTTTTTAAGTCCACTGTTGTTTTGTTCATTTTGTTTTATTTTGGTTTTAGATTCCACATATAAGTGAGAGCATATAGTATTTGTCTTTCTCCACTTGGCTTATTTCACAGAGCATAATACCCTCTAGCTCCATCCACGTTGTTGCAAATGGCAGGATTTTTTCTTTCTTATGGCTGAATAATATTTCACTGTGTATGTGTACCACATCTTCTTTATCCATTCATCTACTAATGGACATTTTGGTTGCTTCCACATCTTGGCTATTGGAAATAATGCAGAGATAAACATAGGGGTATACATATCTTTTTGAATCAGGGATTTTGTTTTCTTCTGGTAAATTCAAGGAAGTGGAATTACTGGGCTGAATGATATATCTATCTTAAGTTTTTTGAAGAACTGCCATTCTACTTCCCATAGTGGCTATACCAATTACATTCCCACCAACAGTGGAAGAGAGTTCCCTTTTCTCTGCATCCTTGCTAATACTTGTTATTTCTTCTCTTTTGGGTCATAACCATTCTAACTGGTATGAGATGATAATCATACTGTGATTTTGATTTGCATTTCCCTGATGATTAGTAATGTCGAGCATCTTTTCATGTGCCTGTTGGCCATCTGTATTTCTTCTTTGGAGAAATATCTGTTCAGGTTTTCCACCCATTTTTTAAATTGGGTTATTTGTTTTTTTTGTGTTGAGATGTATGAGTTCTTCATATATTTGAGATATTAACCCCTTATCAGATAAATTGTTTACAAATATATTCTCCCATATTGTAGGCTGCCTTTTTATTCTGTTGATGGTGTCCTTTGCTGTACAGAAACTTTTTTAGTTTGATGTAGTACCACTTGTTCATTTTTATTTTCTTTCTCTTGCCTTGGGAGAGGTATCCAGAAAAATTGCTCTTACTGATGTTCAAGAGATTTTTGTCTATGTTTTTTAAGAGTTTTATGCTTTCATGTCTTATATTTAAGTCTTTGACCCATTTTGAGTTTCCTTTTGTGTATAGAGTTAGACACTTAACCTGTTTCATTCTCTTGTGTGTAGCTGTCCAGTTTTCTGAACACCAGTTATTGAAGAGACTGCCTCTTCCCCATTGTATATTCATGGCTCCTTTATCATATATTAATTGACCATATATGTATAGGTTTATTTCTAGGCTCTCTGTTCTGTTCAATGGATCTCTGGGTCTGTTCTTGTGCCAGTACCATACTGTTTGATTACTGTAGCTTTTTAGTATAGCTTGAATTCAAGGAGCATAATTTCCCTGACTGTTCTTTTTTCTCAATATTGTTTTGGCTATTTTGTGGTTTCATATGAATTTTAGGATTATTTTCTCTAGTTCATTGAAAAATGCTGTTGGTATTTTGATAGGGATTGCAATGAATCTGTAAATTGCTTTAAGAAGGATGATCAGTTTGACAATATTAATTCTTCCTATCTGTGAGCATGGGATAGATTTCTATTTATTGGTGTCTTCTTTAATTCCTCTCATCAGTGTCTTATAGTTTTCAGAGTATAGGTTTTTTACTTCCTTGGTTAGGATTATTCTTAGGAATTTAATTCTTTTTGATACAATTGTAAATATAATTGTTTTCCTGATTTCTCTTTCTGCTTTCATTGTTAGTATATTAGTAAGGCAACAAATTTCTGTGTATTAATTTTTTATCCCACAACTTTGCTAAATCCAATTATCAGTTCTAAAGTTTTCATCTAGATTTTAAATATTATTAAAGAAAAGGCATATTGAATATTACCATACATAAATTTCTGGCTCCCTGACTTCCACATTATGCTATGCAACAAAAATTCATTAAAAATGTTTTTTTCAGGTAAAAAAAGTGATAAATTCAAGACCAATCAAATAACAATGCTGAGTGAATAACATGACATTTTGCTATATATATATATATATATATGTGTGTGTCTCTAGTTCTTATTTCCTCTGTCCTCATCATATGCTGTCATATATTAAATACTGTCTATATTTCAAGAACTTTTCTAGATAGTCAATAACTATCTAATGTTATCACAGGCACCATTATGGTAGGGGTAATGGGATGCAAAGACAAATAAAATAAACTTCCTGTCTTTGTGATGCACACAATACAGCAAGAAAATTGGATATAAACTCTTGCTATCATTATACAAAACAAAAAAAGTGAAGTGTCAAAAAAGAGGTATGTATATATTTGCCATGTATGAATTTACAGGAGGGAAAACATATATCCAGCTAAAAAACCAGGAAGGAATTCTAAAAGAGAGTTAATCTTGATGCAAGGATAGGTAAGATTTTGGTGTGTAAGGACTAGGAAAGATATTCCAAGGAGAGAAACAACAGGAAAATCAGATGGGGAAGAAAATATAAAACATACTTTAAAAAGTAGTTCATTCAGCAATTGTGGGGAAAGTAAAGGTTAAGTTAAGCAAGTAAAAATGTGAGCTCAGTGAAGATAGGGCCTGTATCTGTCTCACACATAATTTATCTCAATAAACAAGAAAAGTTCCCCAGAGATTCTAAGCAATCTATACATAAGTACATCTAAAGAACTAATATGTAAACTAAAATGTGATAAAAGATGTGAAAATTTTCTACAACCTACAAAGTACTCTGTAATTAAAGACATCTTAAAGCTGGGGCACAGATAATTTGAAGTCTGATGGAGCCTACTGGAAATCATTCCTAATAGAAATGTGTGAAGAGATTTACTTGGTAAATTCAGTGACTCTGCACAAAAGAAGTCAGTGGATTAAATGCTTTATGTTCTCGTACTCTATGCTCTAGCCTATCTAATTAATCTTTAATTTCATAACTAGAATGATTTTTCCTTAAATATTCCAGTAAAGAGATTATGCTTCTCACAGATTTTTTTCTGATAATTGCTCGGCAATTAGGAGATATCTCTTTTTAGGACACAGTGAAAGACTAACCGTGGACACAGGAGGATATTGAAATTTGATTCTTAGACCTTCATTCTTCCTTGTCTTGTCATCTCTCCCGTTTTTAGTAAAGTCCATTGGAGGTAAAGAAAGCTAACCTTCATTGTGGCCTAATTCTTCTTACTCTCCATGAGATAGTGAGTTTAAAGTTAGGCAACAGTGCTTTGCTTAAGAACAATTTTTCAGCATAATCCAGTGTAGAATCAGGAAAACGAGTTCAGAAGCTATTAGCTAACAGATGTGAGAAATATGACATTTCTTTGGTCCATAGAAAAGAAAGTCAAGATAGTAAGAAGATGTAAAATCCTCATATATTTTGAAAACGGGACAGAAACAATTCTTCATGAATTGGCTGTGAGAAGTGAGAAAGAGAGGAGTTAAGGGTGTTATCGGAGTTTTTTAGCTTGAACTACCAATTAAATTTGCCATTTACTAGATGGTGTGATTCTAATATGACCAGGTTTGAGAGTGAAAATCAAGAATTCTGCTTTAAATATGTTCAATAGAAAGCCCACTTAAATATCAAAAGATTTGCAACTAATTCATAGTACTTATGACTCTAGAATTCAGTGAACATACCCGGTCTGGTGATAATACTTTGGAAGTTATCATTCTACAAATGACATAAAGACAAGAGACTGAATATCACTAGGGAATGAATTTAGATCAAGGACAGAAGTGATTTAAGAATTTGAACCTGGTACTGATTCAATATTTATTCCAAAATGTATAGCTATGAAGAAGTTGATAAAATAATCTAAAATGGAACACCAATAATGTTGGCAAAAAGATAAAGAGATACTCTAGAAGCCAAGTATAAAAGTTACATAATTAAAAATGTCCTATACAGAATTAAAATCAACATGTCAAAATATGAATGATAGAAAACTATTTCTCTAAATAACTAGGTATTAAATAGACCTAAAAGTGCATTATCACTGAATATGTTTACACATACATAAACATTTTCTAGAAAATACAGAAGTGAATAACTCTGATTACCTCCTGAAAGTATCAGAGAAAAGGAAGGGGGGATGGGAAGTAAATTTTTATTTTTCATTTCACACCCTTGTTTTGATTAAAATTTTTACATCTATCATTTTTATAAAAATTGTTAAACTAAATCTCTTAAGAGAGAAAGATATAATATGAAAAATATTTGCAAAATATACATTGACCAATGTTCTATTTTTGTACTGGTTTTTGTTTTTATATTATAGTTCCCAATAAAAAAGTAGAAACATCATGAAACTACATATTTACCTTTTATTAATAAAAATGTCCCTATGCAATAGAGTCAAAAGTAAAAAAATTATGAAACAATTTTCTATTTACCTGATTTAAAGAGCAACATGAGATTTTCTTTAAAAAGAAAAAGAAGAAGGAAAAGAAAGAGCACCATGAGACGGCAAGGAAAGGGCATAGTTAAAAAGCAGGGATCTAAGGTGGTGATGTGAACTCTACCATTTTTGTAATTTCAGGTAAATCACATAATCTCTCTGTGCTTAAATTTCTTAGTTTAGATAATCAAGATGATGATCATAATGATGCCAATGCATTGATTCTGGTTGCACAAAGTTTTCGTGATGATTAGATGAGATAATGCAAGTCAAACTGGTAGGAAAAAGGAAAGCATATTAGATCCATAAAGTGTTGACAGTATTAGAATCATTGTCTTGTGCCTATGTTAAATCTCTGATCATTGTTTTCCAATCCTTGATTACAGGAGTTATAATCCCACAGGTACTTTATTTAGAGTTTAATATTTATCAAGACTTTTTATATCCCTAAAATATGGGAAAAAATGTGTTACATATGAGTCACTTACTCTGTCAGCACTGAAAGGCTTAAGCTATTCCTTATGCAGCCTCTTAAAGTCCCCTTCTATTTCGCTGTTTCAAGTGATAGGATTTTAATCAAATCACTGAAAAATAAAGCCTAACTTTCTTAACAGCTATCATTGCTCAGACATTATTTTCATCAGAGTCAACATACATTTTTTTCACTATTTTTCATCCCATTTATTTCCAGTTCTTTGCCTAGGTAGCTATTACTTTTTTAAGATTTATATTTTGAAATAATTAATGGCTCTCATAGTAACCTCCTCATACCTACAAAAAAAGACACAGCAATTCTTTATAAAGTATTCTTCCCAGAATTCTCTTTAGCTACATAAAGTTTATTGCCTGTAAGATATATTCATATAGCACATGAACTGTGAACACTGCAGGATAACTTTTTTCATCTATTCTGGCCAACTAGTATGCAAATATATAGTAACAATTGGCACCCAAAGTACTAGGGAGTCAGGAGAAAAGCATTTGCCTTTAATAAGCTGTCATCCACTCCTATTTATGTTTGCAGTAGGGAAGAAACAGTGGGATTATATGCCTGCTACACCTTTTTAAAGTAGTTACCAATGTCACAAAGGACCCTGGAGAAATAGTATAGGTTCAAGAACTATAATAAATTCACCCATTTAGCTATAGAGAGACCAGCGCTAGGACAGCTTACCATCCCCAGACTTCCCACTAAAACCTGATTCAATGAAGGAGGATCATAAGCTTGTTCCACAGTGGAGAAGGCACGCTGCAAATGTTATTTTTGGAAAATACTGTGCTGAGAAAAGATACCAGGGAAGGTGTTGAAGAGGCATTTTACAACCTATTTCTCTGATTTCAGCATTGACTCAGTTTCAACATTCTTGGCTTCTTAGTGTGAGGAGGCCAGCTAACACAAGAATGTTTCTTTCAACTCCACCAGTCCTCGCCTACGTCAACCTCCTTTTTTTTTACAGTGTTTTCCTAGTTTATAGCTTGCTGTAAAAGCTGTAAAAGAATTGGAAGTGCTTCACGAATTCTTGCTGTACAGGTGCTGATTGATTTATGTTCAAATTATTTTTGTCTAGTGTATTATCCCCCACTTTTCTGTTTTTGTGTTATTGTGTAATGTCTTCTTTTGCTGATTTGAATTCTAACTTTAAAGTGAGATGGAAATTTCTAACTATTCAGGAGTTTCATATTTTTTCTCAGGAGGATCTTGCTCTTTAAATATATCTGGGCACCCTTTTATTCACTTTGTTTTCTTTAATCAGTTTTTTTGCACCTGACCTAACATTATCCCTATCAATCTAATGCCATGAGGTCCTCTGCATATCTAGTATTTCAGGACTGCCACGGACTAGTAAAGCCTCAGGTAGCTGGGAAGTTCATTTATCTTCCTTCTACTATTTTTCCTTAAATGGTGTTCATTAATTTCTGACCTGAGGGGTCTGAAAATTAGCTGAATGTATAAGGAATGGACTCTGTAAAACACCTGGAGTAGAGTTGCATGTAAATTGTTAACTTTAGATTTTGCTCTTTTTTTGCCACCCTTTAAGAATATTATACTTCATGTACCATTATATGGAACTCAGTATAGTTCTAGGCATACATAGATCTAGTATATGTATATCACATCTATCTATCTATATCTATCTATCATCTATCTATCTATCTATCTATATCTAACTATCTAATCATCATCATAGTCTACCTGTTCATCCTTTATCATTTTCCTGCAATTAAATTTTAATAGATGTTTTCTTCCTTCCTCCCCAGCATTGCCCACCTAAGGATGCTGCTGGCGTACACACTGGCTTCTGACTTCTGAAACTCTACATTGGAAATCCTCCTTTGTCTAACATAGAAGGTAATTATAAAAATCATGGACAAAGCAGTGTTAGGGAGATGATGTTGCCTGCCAAAGCTCAGAGTCTGAGCTTTGTCCCATCTAGTGCTATAAGAGATCACTGGCAAGGAATAAGGGGGCATCAGACAGACATACACGAGTATCCAACTGCTGTTTCTCCTTGAAGCCACCAGAAGAACCAAAAGGAAATGAAATTTTCTCCTGATATTATTTAATGTTATTTAATTCTAGATCTATGTCCAAACAAAAATTATCCGAAATACCTTCTTAAAACACCTTGCAGTGAGGTGTTTTAAGAAGTGAGAAATGCTGACTTAGTCCAATTCTCTCTGTTAAAGAGCTAGGACTACAGAGGCATCTCTAATCATTTCTCCATGAGAAGCTGATAGAAACCGTAACAGCTCAGGGGTCTACTGTCTGTTTACTCTAAGAGCAGAGTAAGTATTGCTTTCTTCAGGGGCCTGAGACACCCTGAGGCTCCTCACCCCATCAATACTGTCTGCATTTTTAGCTAATTTCACTTGGGCCAGGTCCTGTCTGGCTGGAAAGTCATTACTATACATACTGCCCTACGAAAGCTGACTCCTCTGCAAGGTGGCCGGTCATAGATCCTGCTGGAGGGAGGAGGAAGATTTCAAGATGGCAAGTCTAAGGGCAATACAAACGGTAGGAGGCATTAAAGCATTTTAACACTTGAACTTCATGTCTCAAGCTAATGTCCAAAATTGTATAAAATGGCTGAGATTGTAATTTCTGCCTTTCAGAGATGAATACTGTTGGAAGAAAGAAGCCAAAGTTCCTAGAAAGAGGTGTGTGGGTGGGGCTGATTAGACACTTCAGGAGTCCTTTGGTCGAATGCCCCATTACAATAGCCTCAATAGACAAGAGTGGGGGCCAGAGAGTCTGAGTTTCATGCCCAGCACTACCACTCACCACTTGTGTGTGACCAACCATGGGGCATAATTTAACCTTCCTGCTCCTTAATTTTCTTGTGAAATTTACCTGAAGAATGTGAGAATTAAATGAAGGTAATGCATATAAAGCACTTTCATATAGTAAATGCTCAGTTAATTGGCTGTTAAAATATTAGTCCCTCAATAGTATCCAGCCATACATTGAATGGATGTTTCCTGTCTTGGAATAAGAGGAAGGTAATAACAAAATAACAAATGCTGACTGAGGCTGTCAAAAGGTTTACAGTAAAATCTGATGGCGGCCTTGCTAATATAGATGGGGAAGGTGGGGTAGTTGCCTGCCCATATCCACCTCTTATGTCTAGAAGTTGTAGGGCTCTCTTTTTAAATTTTTCTTTAAGAAAATTATTTAAACTAAAAAAAAAAAATTCACCCATGTTTCCCACCCCCTACTCTTGGCACCCACTGATCTTTTCTCTGTTTTCTTTGAGATTGGAGTTTTCTTCTTTCTTTCTTCCTTTCTTTCTTTTCTTTCTATCTCTCTCCCTCCATCTCTCTTTTTCTTTTTTCTTTCTTAGATTCCCCTTATAAAAGAGATCATATGGTATTTATCTTTCTCTGCCTGACTTGTTCACTTAGCATAACTCCCTTAAGGTCCATCCATGTTGTTACAGATGGAAAGATTTCATTCTTTTTTATGGCTGAATAATATTTCATTGTGTATGTGTTGAATATATATATATGTATATGTGTATATATATATATATATATATACATACCACATCTTCTTTATCTATTCATCCATTGATGGGCACTTAGTTTATTCCTATATTTCCTATATCTTGGTTCCTGTGAAAAACACTGTAGCGAATGATGGGGGGTGTGTATCTTTTCAAGTTACTGTTCTCATGTTTTTTGAATAAATTCCCAGATGTAGAATTGCTGGATCATATGGTAGTTCTAGTTTTAATTTTTTTGAGGAAACTCCCTACTGTATCTATAGTTGCTTGCACCAATTTGTATTTCTACCAACAGTGCACAAAGGTTCCCTTTTCTCCACATCCTCCCCAACACTTGTTATTTTTTGTCTTTTGATAATAGTCATTCTGACAGGTGTGAGATGATATTTCATTGTGGTTTTGATTTGCATTTCCCTGATGATTAATGATGTAGAAAATTCATTCATGTATCTATTGGCCAATTTGGGAAAATGTCTATTTAGATCTTCTGCCCATTTTTAAATCATATTGTTTTATGTTATTGAGTTGTATGAGTTCTTTATTTATTTTGGATACTAGCTCCTCATCAGATACATAATTTGAAAATATGTTCTCCCATAAAGTAGGTTGCCTTTTTGTTTCGTTGATTGTTTCCCTCTTGTGCAGAAGCTTTTTAGTTTGCTTTTGTTACTACATGTTTTCTTAAACATTTTATGTGTTCAATATTTTTATAAACTTATGTCTAAATATTTCATAATGAAAAAAATTAACCAAACACACATATACACTATTAGCATTCTTTAGACAAGAAGAATCATATTAGCAACATATAAAACATAGAACAAAAAATGAATAAAGAAAACATGATACATATTAAAAGTTATTCAAGACACATTTTTATTCAGGAGTCAAAGATTATCAAAATTGCTTTCTGTTGAACTATCTAGGAGCTTCTACATCTAATATAATACTTGACAAGAAGATGCAAATCAAAATATTCAGGATCAGAGATATTTGATGTTACTGTTATAATTGTTTTGAGGCACCACAAAACACACCCATCTAGGACATGAACTTAATCAATAAATGTGGTGTGTGTTTCTGACTGCTCCCAACTGGCTATTCCACAGTCTCACTCCCTCTCCTCAGTCCCCCAGTTCCTTGAGACATGACAATATTGAATAGGCCAGTTAATAACTCTACAGTGGTTTCTAACTGTTCAAGTGAAAGAAAGAGTCACTGTAAATCAAAAGCTCTCTCTCACTTTATACGAAAAGCCAGAAATGATTAAGCTTGATGGGGAAGGCATGTCGAAAGCTGAGATAGACTGGAAGCAGCCTCTTAATGACAAAGGCTTGGTCTACTTGTGAATGGGAAGGAATAATTATTGAAGGAAATTATAAGTGCTTCTTCAGTGAATACATGAATGATAATAAAATGAAACAGCGTTATTGCTGATATGGAGAAAGTCTTGTGGTCTGGATAGAAGATCAAACCAGTCATAACATTCTCTAATGCCAAAGCCTAATCCAGAGCAAAGCTCTCTCTTCAATTCCATGAAGGCTCAGAGAGGTGAGGAAGCTGCAGAGGTAAAGTTTGGAGCTAGCAGATGTTGGTTCATGAGGTTTAAGGAAAGAAGCATCTCCACAACATAAAGTGCCAGGTGAAGCAGCAAGTGCTGGTGTAGAAGCTGCAGCAAATTATCCAGACAATCTAGCTAAGTCACTAATTCAGTGGCTATACTAAACAATATATTTTCACTGTTAATTAAACAGCCTTATATTGGAAAAAGATGCCATCTAGGACTTTCATTGATAGAGAGAAATCAAATGCCTGGCTTCAAAGCTTCAAAGGACAGGTTGACTCTCTTAGTGGCTAATGAAGCTGGTGACTTTAAGTTGAAGTTGATGCTCATTTACCATTCTGAAAATCCTAGGGACCTTAAGAATTATGCTATATCTACTCTGCCTGTGTTCCAGAAATGGAACAACAAAGTCTGGCTGGGAGCACATCTGTTTACAGTATGGTTTACTCAAGCTCACTGTGGAAACCCACTCACTGCTCAGAAAATATTTCTTTCAAATACGATTGCTCATTGAAAATTTACTTGGTCACACAAGAACTATGATGGAGATGTATAATGAGATCAGTGTTTCCATGCCTGACAACACATTCGTTCTGCAGCCCATGGATCAAGGAACCATTTCAACTTTCCATTCTTATCATTGAAGAAATACAACTTGTAATGGTATAGCTTCCGTGCAAAGTGATTCCTCTAATGGATCTTGGCAAAGTAAATTGGTATAATTGGAAACCTTCTGGAAAGGATTCACCATTATGTCATTTGTGATTCCTGAGGACAGGTTATATCAACATTAATAGGAGTTTAGAAGAAGTTGATTCCAGTCCTCATGGATTGAGGGGTTCAATACTTCAGTGGAGGAAGTAACTATAGATGTGGTGGAATCAGCAAGAGGGGGAAGGACAGGCTATGGAATATATCTATATCTACCTATATACATATATATATGGTATACCTCAGTATCTATCATCTATCTGTCTAGCATATCATCTATTAAAAATCATGAGTTCATACTGACACTACCGACTCAAATATAAAAACAACAAGGTTATCAGTTTTGTTTCTTTCCATATATGTACTTCTATTCTCTGATAATCAAAAATATGGCTTTCACTATCAAAACCATATTTGATCCACTCTCCTATATGTAACCCATCTCCTATGGCTCTGCCATCCTTCTCCATGGAGATGTCCTCTTCTACATGCTTTGGCTGGGCTCCTACCATCTCACCTCCTGCAGTATTATCTCCCCCTCCTATGCATGCCTTGAATATTTGTTCTAGGCTGTATTCACAGCTTCCCTCAGCATTGCCCTCACTGTGCTTGAGATTCAACACCAAGCCTGACAGTCCTGCATGATGTCTGCTTTTTCCTATTTGAGCTTCAACACTCCACTCCTGGCTCTACCCCTGTGTGGATGCAATCCTTATATGTTGGGGCTTTGACTCTCCTCTGATCCCCATGCAATCAACTGTCTTGTTTGGCCCTGCCCTGTGACTGAAGAGGAATTGTTCAGGGAGAGAAGAGAATGGAAGGAAACAAAAGAATGAAGAGAAAGAAGAAATGAAGAGAAAGAGGAAGGAATGAGTTTTCTCTTTTTTTGCCCATTGAGTTAATATCATACACTCTCCAAGCCAAAATCATTTGCATATAGCAGAGAAAAAGGGGAAGTTCAGCAGAAAATGAATAAACTACATTAAGCTAATAGAAAAGAAGGAGGGCTGAGAACACTCACACATTAATAACTTTTCCTCTGCTGCTTTCCAAATTCAGTGAAGCACTCAACACTCTAGTCTGTATTTAATGTGTGTAAAATTCAGGTGACCTACTTTCTAATACTTATTCAACATCCCTCCTTTCAAGCCAATTAAAGCTTCTTCAAATCTTTTTGGATTTATTACAACATACAGGAACTCCTCCCCCAGCGTCTAGATTAAGGTTATATTCTGACCAGCTTTCTTATCCCTTTCTAAGCCCTGTAAATATGACTGTTCCCAATTAGAAATTTCCCACACTAAAGAGAATTCAATTCCAAAAAGAACTCACCATGTTTCTTAATGAAATCAACACAGAGGTTCTCAATACTATCTTTCAATGATTTTGATTACAGAAAAAAAATTTATATTGCCTGTCTTTTTAATTGTAAATATTTATATAATCCCCATTCCCAGTTCTTTTCAATAAGTATTTTCAATGGCTTCAGCTTCAAAATGCACAAGGAAGCTAAGTAGCCTTATATTACTAATAAAATAACATACTAATAACATTATCAAAACTGGAGGGTATCTGTCAAACGATGCTGTACAGTTCCAACTGCCTTTTTATCTTATTTCTGTTAAAAGTAGAAAGCCTGGATTATAAAAATTGGTTTCCAAAAATACTACTTTGAAAATATTTTTATTATTGCTTAATTCAAATACAGAATACTGGGTGAATAGTCAAGAAATTACAGACAGGTATTGATATTGGCCTTGGCACTAAAACTACCTAGTTGTGTGGCAAACAAGCCATATATCTTTTCTCAGCCTCATTTTCTGTAAAAATGTAAAAAAGAGACCAATGTGGGGGAGGGTAAAGCAGGATTCTGTACTTTTATTAAGGCTTCTTTCAATTATGAAATTGTGATTTTATCAAATTTATTATCACTTTATTTTATTTTTAAGAACAAAGAAATTCTCCAGAAAGGAGGTAAATAAGTGTTATGTATTCAGATTATATAAAACACATGTCAATTGCTTTCCTTTTGGGCTTATAGTCTTCTTATTTGGACCTCATATCCTTGGTCTTGACACAGCTTTCCTGGCTCTGATGCTGCTTATGTCTGATTCCATCATTTTTGTACTGACTCTCATCTGCTTTCGGCTTATCTAAAACACCAGAGTTCTAGGCAAGAAGGTGAAGAGCCATGAGTAACAGAGAGCCAGAATGACTTCTGGAATATATGTAGATTCTCAGCATCTCCCACACAGTGGATAATACCTCCTGTGACCACCTCTCTGGGTTTCCCTGCCTTCTGCAGAACTTCAAAGTAATCGCTCTTCCCTCCTGAATCTAATTGGCATGCTCTGGTCTACAATCCTTAATCATGTCTATCATCATGCTCACAGAACTGTATTTAGGAGTTTTGTTAGTACCAAGTATGCAGACCATAAGCTCCCTTAAACCTCACAGCACTCTGATGTCATGTCCTTCTGTGCACATCCACTAGTCTTTGGAGGGCCTTTGGTTTGTGCACTGACCCTGGAATTGGCCACATCATTATGAGTCTATGCAGTTTACTCTTGCCTCACTGGGCCTCCCAAATTATCTCTTAAAATACATTCTAGGGAAACTCTCTGCAGCTATGGGCCATATTTCTTCTTTCTTTCTAGCTTGCCTATCTTCTGTTCTTCCTTTTTGAATTCTCAGTATCTCCTGGAGAAGATGAAAAGATTTGTATTTCATGGAATATCTACAGTAATTCCATGTTAGCAATACTGAGAAGACAGATCCAGTATCACTTATTACAACAAATAAGAATTGGTTAATCAAAACACTTGGTTCATAACACTTAATAAAACTAATAGCAGTCAGTTTTATTGAACAATCTCTATATGTCAGTCATTGTGATTAGAACATTATATGTATTACCTAATTTTCTTAACAACTCTTTGGGAGATATCTTTTTTTAAAATTTCCTCTATTTACCAGAGGAGAAAACTGAGTTTCAGAGAGGTTAAGTCACTAAACAAAGGCAACACAGCATTTTAACTGTTGTTGCCTCCCAAATTATTTATGGTGTTCATAACTATGTGCTTTTATGAATATGCATTTTGATTTAGAAAAACAGTTTTTCTCTTTGTTTGACTACTTTCATATACTACAGATAATGGTGGATTAAACCAGGTGGAAGTTTTCTCTGTTTTCTTTTTCCCCCCACTCCTCCAGTCCCCCCACACACACTGGTACAGCCTTTGCTTTGGGAAGTCCACCTGGACAGAGGCTCTTCAGTCTCGTTTCACCATTCTCTAAGGGTGTTTCCTTTGTCTCCATGTTCAGAGCTGCTCCCCATGTCCACACTCACACTCCAGGACATAAGGAAGGAGGAAAAACTGGAAGGCAAGCTTTTTTTTTTCTTTTAAGGACATCAATCTAAAGCTGCACGTAATTGCTTTAGTTCACAACATCCATTTGGACAGAATGTAGATACTGGAAACACCTATTAGCAAGTAGCAAGGGATCCAGAAAAAACTACAGTCTATATGAGTTGATATTTGCCCAGTTGAAACATGGTGTTTCTATTCTTCAAAGGGGAAAAGTCAGAATTAACGTTGGGAGATACTTAGTAGTGTTTGCTACACTTTCTAATGTGCTGAAATAATACTTCTTTCAAAACCCACTTTCATCTGCCATGCACATTATTAAAAAGTACAGATTCAGGAATTCAATAAGCTGTTTGTGGCAGATACTTTATTATAATTCTGATACAGTTAATCACCTATGATCCTCCCGATTTCTCTTTAGTGTACTAGAGAATATTAAAGACATTTATTTCCCTGACCCTTCCCCACTGGTTTGCTGTTGACAGTGGCTTCTTTCCTTTGCCTAAAGCCACAACACCAATCAAAATGCTAAACCCTTCCTCCATAGCCCTAGCACCCACTAGGAAGGGAAGCTCTCCCTTCCCCTGATTTTTAAGACCAAAGGGTTTTCATCAACAGTTTCTCCCCACTGTTGACGGCCCTGCTCACTTTAAGTTATGAGTTTCCAGCTGGAACCTTTACTGACAAAATGAGCTTAAAACCAATAAATAAAACAAAAAGAAATAAAAACTTTCTTTTGTGCACTACTGAAACTGCTTCTGATCATAACAAAGAAAATATAATTTATATCAACGATCCTCACAGTGCTGAACTACAACTTTGTTGCAAATCAACACAATATTTCATCCATTGAGAAAGTCTTGTCCTCTAAATTTAGTTGTTATTAGTGATATAGTGGATTTACATTCCTGAGATAAATCTTTATCTTATTCTGGGTCAGCAGTAGACAGTTCATAGTCTGCCAGTCCATGTATGATTAGATTCTGATTACTTTACATGTATTATCTAATTATCATAAAACTCTTTGTGAGATATCTTTTTTTTTTAATTTCCTCCATTTGCCAGAGGAGGAAACTGTGTTTCAGAGAGGTTAAGTCATTAAACAAAGGCAACACAGCTAGTACATGGCAGGTCTTTTACTCTGAATAAAACTGATTTGAGTCTATCAATACTTGCTGTTCTTTTTGGGGTTGCACCAGCTGCATTTGTGGCCCACTTGGGACTCTGCAGATTATGTCACATTATATCTGCTCTATAAAGTCCACAATTAGAAGAAGTTTTTCTTCCAAAGTGAGAAAAAAGAGATGTGAATTTAAAATTAGAATTAGTCCCTTTAATTGCAAAGGACTGTCTTTCAAATCATCAGAAAAGTCACTTCCGTTTCTTAGTATGAAATTATGCATGGATGATCTTTTGTTTTAATTACAATGGCTATCACTTTAAGCTATCATAAAAGTTTTTAGATCTTAACTAGGTATACTAATAGGTATGACTAAGATTCTAATTTTAACACTTCACTTTAGGTAAGGTTAAAAATTAAAAAGAGAAATATGATATAAAAATAAAAACTACAAAGATATGAAGAATTTGTCCCATAAAATAAAACACTGAAGGTTTTCTTTCAAAGGGAAAAATCAGTTTTGGAATATGCTATCCAAACGCTACTGAAGAAAAATAGAAAACACTGGCCTATTCTACTAAATAAAAGACCAGAAAACAAAGAGATAAGAATTAACAAGTTCTAAGAAATATATAGAATTTAATTTCATTGTACTATTATTGAACATGAGAAAACAAAATATAACTTTATCAGGGCTTTATGTGGATTTCAAATCTTATTCAGACATTAAAATATCCTTAATGTGGAATTTTAATTCAGTCATTGACTTTTATAACTTTGTTCATTAAAAGTACTTTTTTTTCAAATGAAAACTTTTACTTATTTTTTTATTTTTATTTTTTATTAAGGTATCATTGACATACAATCACATGAGCAACATTGTGGTTACTAGAATTCCCCTATTATCAAGTCCCGACCACATATCCCATTACAGTCACTGCCCATTAGCATAGTAAGATGCTTTAGAGTCACTACTTGTCTTCTCTGTATATACTGCCTTTCTCATGATCCCCCCCCCTACATAATGTGTGCTAATCATAATACCCCATAACCTGTTAATCTCTCCCTTTCCACCCACCCTCCCCAGTCCCTTTCCCTTTAGTAACTGTTAGTCCATTCTTGGGTTCTGTGTCTCCTGCTGTTTTGTTCCTTCAGTTTTTTCTTTGTTCTTATACTCCACAGATGAGTGAGATCACTTGGGACTTGTCTTTCTCTGCATGGCTTATTTCACTGAGCATAATACCCTTTAGCTCCATCCATGTTGTTGCAAATGGTAGGATTTGTTTTCTTCTTATGGCTGAATAATATTCCATTGTGTATATGTACCACCTTTAATTTATCCATTAATCTACTGATGGACACTTAGGTTGCCTCCATATCTTGGCTATTATAAATAGTGCTGTGATAAACATAGGGGTGCATATGTCTTTTTGAATCTGAGATCTTACTTCCTTTGGTTAAATTCCTAGCAGTGGAATTCCTGGGATTGAACTAATTTACATTCCCACCAGCAGGGTAGGAGGTTTCCCCTTTCTCTACATCCTCACCAGCATTTTTTGTTGTTTGTCTTTTGGATGGTGGCCATCCTAATTTGGTGTGAGGTGATATCTCATTGTGGTTTTAATTTGCATTTCTCTGATGATTAGCAATGTGGAGCATCTTTTCATATGCCTGTTAGCCATCTGAATTTCTTCTTTGGAAAAGTCTCTGTCCATATCCTCTGAAACATTTTAGTTGGATATAGTCCCACTTGTTCATTTTTGCTTTTGTTTCCTTTGCCTGGGGAGATATGGTCATGAGAAGGTTGCTCGTGTTTATGTCCAAGAGATTTTTGCCTATGTTTTCTTCTAAGAGTTTTATGGCTTCATGACTTACATTCAGATCTTTGATCCATTTTGAGTTTACTTTTGTGTATGGGGTTAGACAATTATCCAGTTTCATTCTCTTACATGTCCAGTTTTGCCAACACCAGTTGTTGAAGAGGCTGTCATTTCCCCATTGTATATCCATGGCTCCTTTATCATATATTAATTGACCCTATATGGTTGGGTTTATATCAGGGCTCTTTAGTCTGTCCCATTGGTCTATGGGTCTGTTCTTGTGCCAGTACCAAATTGTCTTGATTACTGTGGCTTCATAGTAGAACTTGAAGTTGGGGAGCATAATACCCCCTGATTTATTCCTCTTTCTCAGGATTGCCTTGGCTATTCAGGGTCTTTTGTGGTTCCATATGAATATTACAACTATTTGTTCTAGTTCATTGAAGAAGTATTGTGATAGGGATTGCATTGAATATGTATATTGCTTTTGGCAGGATTGACATTACAGCCATTTTGACAATATTAATTCTTCCTACCCAAGAGCATGGGATGAATTTCCATTTATTAGTGTCCTCTTTAATCTCTCTCGAGTGTCTTATAGTTTTCAGGGTATTGATCTATCACTTCCTTGGTTAGGTTTATTCCTAGGTATTTTATTTTTTAATATTATCAAGAATACCTAAGATAATCAGTAGGAAAAAGCTAATATTTATATATAATAGTTAATAATAATAGTTAATATTTATTGTGCACTTATTATGAACTGGACAGTAGACTAGATGTTCCACATGTATTATCTGTTTTATTCTCTCAAGTATTTAGTGATAGATTTTATTTATGCATACTTAAAATATGCCATGGAGAGTTTGGAATGCTTCAATAATTGATTCAATCAACATATCAATCCTAAAATGTAAGTACTTCTATTACCACTTTTATAGATGAAAAAACTGGAGCACACAGACGTTAAGCAAATTGTTCATACATAAAATTGGTAAGTGCCAAATTTGGGATCTGAACCCAAAACTCACTCTTATATACACCCTCATTTAACAAAGGAAGAAACTGAATGCTTTATGAACTAAGTGTGCTTTATCACCCACATTTAACAAAGGAAGAAACTGAGTGTAAGCAATTAAGTAATTTTTCCAAGGTTATACACAAGAAACTAATGGAGTTAGTATACAGATTTAAATCAGTTTTTAATGTTCTATAATGCAGGTGTAAATGAGAGGCAGGAGATCTTCTACTCTGAAAATCCCAGAGGTGTTCTGTGTCCAGGTAGCTAGTAGTACAGAGAGGCCTAGATAATTACCTATAGACTCTACTAATTGGTGACACCAAGTTACTTCTAGGACACCATGACCTATCCACTTGGGTCTAAAACAGTTAAATAGACATCAAAGAACCAAATGACTTGTTTTCCTTTATTACCTCATAGGTGACTTTTTTAAATGGTAAATCCTGGACCATTTAGAAAGATTCTAAACTTTATGCCTCAGCTCTTAAAAGATTTATATGTAGTCACAACCCTGGAATTCACATACAAACAAACAGAAGGTACAGTCAATACAAGTTCTAATTTGACAGCTGCTACAGGTGTAGAAAAAGCTTAAGTTATACAACAGCCAGTACTTCATACAGAGCTCCTTTAAATTATGTCAAATTCATTTTTGGGAGGTTTTCTTGATATGAACAAACTTAATGTTCATTCCAATAAACTAGTACACTTAACCTTAATTTTTCATCTTTAAAATAAGTATGTGTATATGTGTATATGTCTTTTTAAAGACTAGACACTAACATTCCAGGATTATATATGTTTTATAAAAGAAGAGAAATCTCAGGGCTGTCATGTCTCCTGTAATATCATTTTTCAGTTCTGATTACATAATTATTAAAAAAATACACTCAAGATGCTGAGCCACTATTTTTTGAGCTTCGTATTAATGAGCTCATTCCATAAGATAAATCTTTGGGTTCAGCAAAATGTAAAGCAATTATTTAAATCAGTGCCCCAAGCTGGAGAAGTAGTTTGCAAATATATATTCGATAGTGCAAAACTGATACATTTGTTCATTAGCAGAGGTGAAAATTAGAACCTGGGTATTTATTAATAATTTAGTAATAATTATCAAATTAAAATCTCTGAAATCCAAAGTTAACTTTTTCAAATGATTGTTTGCAAAAAAAAAAAATCTTTTTTTTCTAGAAGAATTATGGAATTACAAAAGCTTTGCCAGCTAAATTCCTTTTATGTAGCATTCCTTCCTTATCAAAGAGCAAGATAGCAGGGCAGAGTGACTATTGAATGTGCTTCTGAATTTATTTTATTATTTGTTCAATCACATCCTGTCTCTTTTCTGAAAAGAGGCACAAAAGTCTACTCCAAAGTGGCTCATTACAATTTTAGATTAAATTTTCTCCAAGGAGAACAGCTCTGTATATAATTTGTTACATTATTTTATATACAACCTTCAGTCAGAGAACTGTGTGCAGTAAAAATGCTGAGTGCTAGGCTCAGTTTTGTGACAGTTCAGCAATCGCTCTATGGCATCCACTTCACATATGTGGGCTTCAGTTCTGCAGAAACAAACACAGTGGTGGTGGGAAGTGGCATGATCCTTACATTTCTGAATAATTCTGAATAATGCTGAAGGTGACTTGAAGTAAATTTGCTAAAATTTTTAGAGGTGTGACTCCTTCCATTAGTTTCTTTCACCATAGCAGTATAAATTGATTTGTTTTATTTATTACTCCAACTGCCAACTTCTTTCACCTTAATAAACTCAACTCAAAAATAATTTGTTTAATAACTGCTATTTGCACCAAGCATTATGCTAGGATTAGGAGAGAACCAACATCAGTGGACACCACCAGTTACTTCTTTCAAGTTTTCTCACACAAGGAGAAAAATAAGAAACAAAGTCAATTGAAGTGCAATGTAAGATTGAATGTCAAATCAGTGGTGCAGACAAATGCTCTAAAAATCAGAAAATAAAAATAACAGTGGGATGAAATCACATTTCAAGTATTAATTGGTATTTGGAGCTCAGCAAAATCCTAACCCAGTATTCCAAGATGCTTCCATACAACCTTCCTTTCCCAGACCTTATGGTTATCTTTGAATAACCCAAGGAGAAACCAGAAAAAAATAAAAAGACAAGAGTTATTGATAATTAAGTTCAAAATACTCTGGTCTAAATGTAAGACAGAAAGATTTGGATGCATATGTTCAAAGATGACATGTGGAGAGAAAAGGGAAGAGAAGAAAGGAGTATACAGACAGGAGAATATGAGAGAAAGAAACACATAATCTCCACTGAAGAAGCACTGTATGTGGGCCGTCCTTTGGGTGTCTGACACCACAAGAGAACAATGTCCTGGAGGTAAAGCACCTCATCCCTGAGGTGAAATGAAAAGGACCCCTGGTTGAGATCACCCATAACCTTGACAGTGATAATACACTTTATTCACTTGGCCCCTGATATATCAGTGTAGCTGAAAATAGTTTTGGAATTCTTCATTAAAAGCACAGAGCTTGAACTGGACCCTGAAACATGCCAACACAGCTCTAGAAGTAGGGATATTCAGGGTAACAATAAGATAGTCAAGAAGGCTTAGGGTTAGAATGTTAAGTCAATTTTTAATTTTTTTTATTGAAGTATAGTTGATATACAATATTACATTGACTTCAAGTATACAACATAGTGATTAAACAGTTAAATGCATTATTAAATCCTCACCCCATCCAGTGTAGTTACTCTCTGTCAACATAGAAAGATGTTACAGAACTATTGACTAATTCTCTATGCTGTACTTTAATCCCTGTGACTAATTTATACTATGATTGAGATTTTGCACCTCTTTACCTCCTTCACATATTTCACCCACCCACCCCAGTCCCTCCAGCATTGTAACTACCAGTCACTTCTCAGTGTCTATGAGTCTACTGCTATTTTGTTCATTTTGTTTTGGTTTTAAATTCTACATATAAGTGAAATCTATGTATGCCACAAGTTCAAAGAAACAAATTTAGATTTTAAATTAAATTGAAAAGATTCATAGCTAAAATATATGAGGTCAATTCTAAGAACACACTCAGGATTAAGAATTCATATCATTCACAGAGAGTTAAAAGCAAAAGCGTGGGTGAAAAGATTTAGTGAGTCTGCTCAGGCTACCAAACTAGAATACAGGTGATGTTTTTGAGGTTAAAAAAGGTTAAAGAATTGTAGGAAATGGTTACATAAGAGATAAAAGGAGGAAGATGAGTCAGAAAAGACAGAAAAGAAAGTGGGAATTGAAACCTAGCACAAATGATTTTCAAAAAGTAAGTCACCAATGTTGACAAAAAATGCATCTCTTGATTTGGTTATTGGGAAGTTCCATACATGACAACCTGGAAGGGAAATGTGAAGGGAACAGACTGCAAGGACTGAGGGGCAGGAGTGGCCCTGCTAACATCTCACATTTGCATGCCTAGCATGTACTTTGCTCAGTGCTTAACATGAAATGTCTTAGTTAATACAGCAATTTTATAAAAAGATGGTTATACTCATATATCAAGTGCAATTAATTAGTCTTAGAGAGACAAAATATCATGACCCTAGTATGTGTAGGCATCTTGCTGATGATAGTCTGATGTCTTCAACTGATTATGAATTACATGCAGGGCACAGGTTAATGACCTGATTTATCCAGACACCTTAGACAGGTAAGGGCCGTAGGAGATACGGGATGGCTAAAAATAATAATAGCTTACATTTTTGAGCGATTACTTTGTATGTTACTCTGCTAGCCTCTTTGAAAAGATTAAATTTTTTTAACCTTTACAGCAGCTCAGTGAGATGAGCATAATTATTACCCTAATATCACAAGGACTGAATCTGAGGTGAATGGCTGTCTTGCCCATCTTGTATAACTCATACTCAGTGAAAGCAGGACTTGATTGCAGGAAGCCTATATTCTTTGAAGAGACTTTAATTGTCTGGAGACATCTGCTATAAAGGAGAAAAGAGAGAGAGAAGCTAATGGCAATACTACCACTAATACTGATGCTAATAATATAAA
The DNA here is from genome assembly GCF_030020395.1 of Manis pentadactyla. Classification (NCBI taxonomy): domain Eukaryota; kingdom Metazoa; phylum Chordata; class Mammalia; order Pholidota; family Manidae; genus Manis; species Manis pentadactyla. The sequence goes on from NC_080026.1 coordinate 79,268,105, forward strand.
CATAAAAAGTGAGGAAATCCTGGTGGTGAAGTCACAGAAGAACAGGTAAACTTTGTGACCCTTAAGCTAAACTTCAGGCACATCTCCAAGTGTATACAGGAAATTTCCAACTGCCCCAAACTTTGGGGATGAGAGTAAGGAAAGTGTGGAATAAAACACAGCAGGAGACTGAAGGTCTGGTCAAAATATTTTTAGAACAGGACTAGCATTTGTGCAATAATAAAAAAGAAAAGAAAGCTGGAGTAGAAGGGAATGGAGAAGAATCTGATACTGCTGAAACCAGAGAAGGAGAACTGAGGGAGTTTGGAGGAGACACAGGTAGGGAGGCCAGCTCTGAAAGGAAGAGATTGTTCCTTTTTGCCTCTAGAACAGGAGGAAAAGAGAAGCAAATAGGTAATACTGAAGGTATATTTAAAGGCAGCTAAAATGATGAGAAGGCAGATTCTGAGAAAGGTAGTTGGCCTCAATCCACTCAGGGTCATATGGTCAAGGTGAAAAGATTTGGGGTTGACTGGATAGGACAGGTTTGGAACAGACAGTCATGTAATGAAATTGTAATGAAGAGTGAGTATGAAGGGAATACAAGGATTTCAAGTGGTAGAGAAAGCAGAAACGTAGGGAATGAAGATCACAAATCCAGAAGTAGACTTCTAATGAAGAATGACTGCAGAACAAAAGGTCTGTTCTAAGCCTCATAACATTTCCACAATGAGACATTCAGTTACCTAGAAAGTTTCACTTACTAGAATTTGCCTGTAAGAAAAATCTTAGTCCAGTGATTCTCATTCAAGTAAACTAGGGATCTCGCTAAAATATCAATTATGATTTGGTTCCAGGGTGAGGTCTAAGCAAATGCACTTTTTAGAAGCTACTAAGTAATGCTGACACTACTAATTTGTATATAATATGTGGAGTATCAAGGTCTTAGTCAATAGATCCTCCACTTTTGTCAGATAAAACCAAATACTTGCAGGATCTGAACCAAACATATTTTAGGCCTTCTAATATTAGGCTATTCTGGTTCTTGGGGCTTCTGTCTTACTGGCTTTTACCTGCTTATAGATCTCAAGCTAATATTTCCTGTATATACTGAGTCTAACCTGCCTACCTGACTTCAATGGCAATTTTATTCTTATCTTTCAGACTAATCACATGCCTTGTGAACCATAATTCTGCCTTGACTACCTATTTCCAGGTGACCCTGTCCTTGCACACTGCATACATTTACTATATGCAGCTACCTGTATGCCTGGTACTGAGCACTATGCAGTAAATACTCTTGAAGAAAGATGAACAGTTCAACACAGTACATACAATTCAACAAAACACATGCTGGGGCAGGGCAGCATCAGGATAAAGTTAGAACAAGAGAGAGATTCCAACATCTCACATATCAGGACAGTAGAAAGGGAAGTCAGAAACATGTCAAGGGACTGAGGCCAGATCACAGAAGGCATGAGCAAGGAAATAAATTGAAATTGCAGATGCTAAGAGGGAAATACATGACAAGGAAGAAACCTGGTCTTGAGTCAGAGCAGATAATGTCCATAGTCATGTGGTCCAAGGTGGTCCAAATGACTTGGATCTGGTACCTTTGGCCTTATGAAATAAAAGAAGTGAACCTTACCTTAGATAACAGATCACTTGTCTGCAGTTGTACTTATCCCCTGAATCATGAAAGATATTACCAGAGGAACTGTAATTTCAGTTTTAATATTTTGAGTCAGTAATAGAAGACCATTTACTGAAAATTATTTGTTGAATGTACACCATGGGCCAGGCCTAAGGAGTATCTAAAGAAAAAAGAAAAGCATGGTCTTTGCCTTAAAGAAGTTCACACCTGTCAAATGGCTCAGATATACACACAAAATCATGTGTTTTACCAAAGGTATACCAAGGGGCTAAGAGAGAAGAGAGGAGGCCTTGCCTCTGTCTGGAGGGATCAGACAAGGCTTCACAGAGTTGTCACTCCTGTGAATCTCAAAATCATTCAATAGAGAAAAATATTTCGAGCATAGGAAAAAGTGTGACCCAAAATATATTGGTATGAAGGAGCATGCTGCATCTGGCAGATTGTAGGTAACTCAGCAATGCTGAAACAGTTAGGACAACAAATGCAATTTCTGTTTGTTTTCTCCCTTATGCCTTCTGGGATCTACTGGCCTCAGTCCCTAGACTTATTTCTGACTTCCCTTCCTATTACTCAGATCTGTCGAATGTTGGAACCTCTCTCTTGTTCTGTCTTTATCCTGATGCTGCCACCCCCTGACATAATGTGCTTTGTTGAATTGTTCATACTGTGCTGAATTGTTCAGTTTTCTTCATTCATTTCAATATTGTCAGGAAGCATCAGGAAAATGCAGTTAACAAGGTAGGGGGAAGAGATGCCTAAAATCCCAGCCATGCTATGAATTTTGGATTTTTCTTCTCTATAAAGGGCTTTCATTCTGACAAACTAGTTAACTAGGGATCTTGCCTCTCCAAATGTCACTCCAGATTGATTACTTCCTCTTCTTCAATACTTATCTGTAGGACTGCAGTCTGACTACTATTGAGAGACTAGATGAGAAGAGCACAGTGCAGGCTGAAACCCTTCTTCCCATCCCTGCTGCTTCCATAGTTGTAGACACAGTGAGGGATCTGGAAATGTTACTAAAGGAAAGGTTAGAAAACTAGAAATTTATCCTCAAGGGAAGAGAGAATTCAGTGCAAACAACTCTTCTTCAGATACCTAATAGTGTGAACCCTGAAGACAGCAGGTTTCTAAAGAATTCCATAAAACAAAACCAGAATTACATTTTGGAAAGTATAAGAAGGAAAATATGAATTTATAAAAATATATTTCTTTATTAATGAGAGCTCACTCACAATAAAATGGGCCATGAAGTAAGCAATTCCCTATCATTAGAAATACTGAAACAGGGCTGCAGTATGTTTACATGATCTTAGTGACCATGGGAAACAGAATAAACAACCACTAATTGCTCCTTCAACTCACATTCTATAATGTTTTATTTCTTCTATGTGGTTTTCTACACTTGTGCTAGGCACATGTTATATGTTCAATAAATAATTGCTAAGGAAAATACTAATTCTGACCTACCGTCCCAGGACTGAGTCATTCTGTGGAATACATTTTTAAACCAAATGACATTGCGCAAAACTACTGAGACTTAAGCAGCTCAGATTTCAAAGTGGAAGTCTATAAGGATGAATTCCCTAAATTATAGGTCAGTTAGGGTAGACTCTGAAAGACCTTTTTCTCGGTATTAAGAACATTTGGCCTTCACTCTGCAAGTCAGCTATATTTAAGGATTTTCTATGAGTTTCTTATTGCTACTGTAACAAATTAATACAAATCTGGTGACTTACAACAATACAATAAATTGTTGCAATTCTGGAAGCCCAGAAGTCAGAAATCAGTTTTGTTAGGCCACAAGCAAGGTGTCTTCAGGGCTGAGGGGCTGAGTTCTCCCCAGAGACTCTGGGGGAAAAGGGCTTGCTTGTCTTTTCCAGCTTCTAGAGCTGCATTCCTTGGCTCATGGTCCCTTCCTGTATCTTCAAAGGTGTCAGAATAACATCTTCATGATTCTCTCTACTCCAGTGGTTACATTGCCTCTGCCTTTTATAGTCAAACATGCCTTTGTGTCCCTCTTATGAGGACACTTGCAATTATATGTGTGCCCACTGCATGATCCAGGATGATCTTCCCATCTCAACAGACTTAATTTAATCACATCTGCAAAGTCTCTTTCTGTCGTATAAAGTAATAGTCACAGATTTTGATTCTGAGGATTAGAATCTGGATATTTTAGGACATCATTAATCAGCTTGACCAGATTTTAAACTAATCTTTACCTGATTAGTGTTTATAATATGGTAATTTTCTTCAACAGAATCTGTTTTTTATTATATTTTATCCACATAATTTCAGTTATTTTTAATCATTTTTCAACTCAAATTTGATAAGCTACTTTTAGATATACTAATTTATCAATATTTAAAATAACATGGTTCCAGCCAAATTTGGAGTAAAGGTGTTTAAGTAAATGAGAAGCTATAAACGTGCTAGCTTTACCTCACAACACTGAAAAGTGATTCTCTTGCCAATAAAAGACCATTTGGAAAGCGGTTGTTTGTATTTTAATGATATCAACTCCAAGAACTAGATCTTTAATTCCTATATATTAACATTATACAGACTTGCTCGATTCTGAGTACTACAGTTGTAACCAGTATTGTCACTACATCACCTATTTCCCAACTTAATGCAGAGAAACTCCTGAGGCAACACTGCAGTGAGCTAATTATGCCAAGTAGGAAGGATGTGTAACCAACAAGATTTTTTTTCCCCTGTGCTTCATTTTTTAAATCTCCATCACCAGTGACTGACAGATTAATTGATGCAAGTCAGTCTGCCAAGACAGTCTTAGCTTATCTGGCAATCTCCTCCTTCTCTCCCCACCTGCATTTTGCCATCTAAAGTTATATGACTTTTTCTGTATTTATGAGCTGTGTCAGAAGTGTTCCTCAAGCCTGGCCAAGCAACAGAATTACTGGAGAAACATTTTTATGAAAGACTTCCAGGCCTCGCCTCAGATGTGGAATCGTTAGAAGTAGGCTTGGCATTTTTATTTGAAAAAACGGTCCCTGTGTTACTCCTATCTAGCAGATCGGCTGACCAGTGTTTGGTTTGGGTCTGATCCGAAAAGTAGCCCTTTCTTGGACTTCCAAACATACTATAAACAGTCTCTATAGCATTCTGGAAGTCACAGGGCTTTTCAGAAGCATCTTGGAGGGTCTCTAGCTCATTTTAGTACATTTGGTTTTTTTTTCCAGTGCTTTCCTAACAGTTCTACATGCTCAAATTTTGAAAGTCTAGCCTATTGTTATTCTGTAAGTCCTGAAAATTCCTCCAAGTAACAAACATCTTCAGAATGTCCCACAAAACTTGTTCCATATCTCCCTCCCTACCTGTGAATACCTGTATCTACTTCTCTTAACCCTGTGTAAAAATTTCCTTATATCTCAACATAACATTTATATAGCCTGCACTTTAACCCTTGTTACCTATTATTCTAGAATTGTCCTTTCTTTTTATTAGGTTTTTCTTTCATCTTTTGTAGGAAAAATAATACAGAATGTTAAAAGATATAGGCAGAGATACAACATCCCATCTTCTGATCTTAGAAAATTACACTTCATCTTGAACACGGCTGAACTTTAGAGAGTGATTGAGTTGTTCATGGTGTATGTATCACAAACTGCATCATTTCCCTACACATTAAACTGCTATCATATATCCCTTTAGCTTCTCCTTAAACTGAATCTCTGTGCATCTTCCTATACTCTTTCACAAGTTAGTCTTCTACACACTTAAACATCTGAGCTCCTTTATTCCTAGCCTACTTGCTATCAGTGCAAAGTTTCTTTCTATCAATCACAACATCTTGTTAGACCTTAGACTCAGGATAATCACCTTTATGACACATTCAAATGCCCCTGCACATCTTGACAGCCACCTCAGAAAGTTGGAGCAACCTGATTTCTGTACTGCTCTAATCTGAAGGTAACTTCTGTCAAGTTGATTCATTACATGTATTTCTTGAACAGAAGCTCTAGTGGTTATTCAGAAATTACTCTTCCATACATTCATTATACAACATTTTCTTAAAATAAATGTTTGAAGGGTTTACATCCATCTAAGTATTTTGTAATAAAATTAAGGCTAAAAATTAAAACCATTATCAACTTGGTATGCTCTGTGTCAAGGGAATATGCTGAAGTCCAGGGGATGCTGGAGCAGAGCTAGGGGTGAGGACTGTGGTTCGGAAGCAAACAGGAATGGGGTAGGGTCAAAGATGCGGAGTATATAGCATGTTCCCATTGTCAACTTCTTAGTTTTACAATTATTTTTACAAACTTTTTCTATTAACTATTATTGTTAGTATACTCTTCTAATTGTATTTGGCATAAAAGTGTATGTCAGAACATCTGTCCACTGCAGTGTAGCTGTGCAGATCATTTAATTCCACAACTCATCAGCCTTTACTTTGTTACATCCTTAAAAATACTGAAAAATGTACAAAATTTTATTTTTTCTTTCTCATGGCTATTTCAGTCCCATAATGATGGAAGAAATATACAACACAATGTCATACAGCCCCAGAGACTCTGAATGTACTCTAATTAAACAATAGCACTTGACTGAGGCATGGCCTACGCAGAGCACATCAGGAAATGCTGAGAAATGGTGCAGTAACATCAGAGGAACTGAGATCGCCCTCTGTGAGCTGACAATCTAGACTGGAGCTGATGTAAGTTCATCCTGATAGCCTACATAAATAACTGAAATCCATTCATTTTAGAAGCATCTTCACTAACACAACTGTATACATGCTTGACAACATCTAAAATTTCAGAACCAAATGAGTATATAAAATCATTGAGAGCCAGGGTACAGTGCTTTTTCAAAGCCACAAACCTAACTCACGAAAGGAAAAAGTCTTATAAGCTAATGTGTCCTTGGGCATGGAGGTGGGTGTGTGAGAAGGGCAACATAGCATACTATTTAAGAATGAGGACTTTTAGATTGTACAAATGTAGTTTTAACTTCTAGTTCTACTACTGGTGTGTAACCTTTGACATTTGATTAATTCTATAAAACTTCATTTTGTCACCTGTAAAACTGGTTGATAATCCAACCAACTGATTAAAAAAATTGTAAGATTTAGGTAAGATGACACATGTAGTATAGAACACTCAGCAAAGTTCTTGGCATATCATTATCATTAAACAGATGTTAGCTATTACAATGGCCTTGTAGCAATTTTCTGACTTCCAGGCCAAAGCTCTTTCCAAGTAACCATAAATACTCTTTATAGGCTTGAACTTTCACAGGCAATAGTTGATAAATACAAGAAGAAACTAATTCTCCTACTAGCCTACACCACATTTTACATACTAAATTGACTTTGTAACTTGATGCTCTTTGCTTCAAATATGGTATCTCGGGGTCTACCCACATATTACAGTCAATTCAATCAATACTTCTGCTTACTGAAGTGTTAGGTAGGAAAAAATTCCATTAAATGTAAATTGAAGAAATAGATTATTTTCAATATGGACCCAGATAACTTTTTTCCTTTCCTCAATATTTTATGATTTGAATATGTTCAGATACTCTTATTCATGGACTTTAGTATCCAACAATTACATACCTCAGGATCACTGAGTTTCTTACATGAAAATGAATATCAATGATGGAAAAAGGAATTATAGCAAATGAGTTCTGTTTAAGTTTAGCTCCAGGTTGTAGGGAATCTGAACTGGTTCTTCTGCTCCACAGGAATAATTTTTGGTATAAAAGTCAAAATTAGAAGTGGATTTAATCAAAAGAGGACAGACAGTAAAAAGAGACGTTTTTCATTTCAAAATGTTAGCTTTCTGTAGCTGCTATGTTCTACAACTCTTCAAGATTGATTTACTCCTATTCCCCCCACCTCATTTTTTTGGGGGGTGGGAGTATATTGCTGCAAGCATGGGGAAAGAATTTTCATAGATAAAAGAAGAATGTTGCTTTTCATTCATGACAGATTGGGTGAGCTTGCGGAGAGCTACTGTAGTGCATTTCTCTAGTGAAAGAAGAGAATAAAATTCATGATTTGTAGAATTTCATGTAAATATTTAATGCTAACTATAATTAGATGACTTTTCCAGAACTAGAATTGTAATAATTTTCAACTAACCAATAAGTACACATATAGATGGTCAATTATCTGGGCATTTATGGGTGACATTATTTTCATTTATAGACATTCTCAAATAATTACTTCTGTTTTTCATTCCACTCCACAACAACTTCGCTTGAAAAATATAGGATGACTTGGTTGATAAAGCTTATAAAACTAAAATACATTGATAATGATCTTGAGAGAATGATTCAAGAATTGTGTTTTTGTTCTAGTCACCAGTAACAAATAACAAAAATGCATAGGGCTTTCTATCACAGCAGATTCTTTGAAAAATTACTGTATCATCGCTAATAATAAACTTGAGTTTGCCCAGGTTAATTTTACCCTCAATAAAAGAGAAAAAAAATACTTCCATCTCTTTCTCTGTCAAGCTGCCCCAGTTGATATGCAAAAACTTTTCTTTTTTAGCCTCCAAAATAAATAGTTCTACATATTAAACAATGCAATGTAAAATGCAAAGTAGAAAGTATTATGAATGTGTCAAGGCCTTGCAAACAAAGATATTGTGGCATAACACAGTCCCAATCACAATAGCACATAAAGTTGATGTAAAACACTATCATATTTTGAGGGAGAGGCATATCAAGGCATTTGTTGTAACATATTCTGCACCTAAAAATGAAAGTTGTTTGATTGTTTTCATTAACCTCTCCTTGATCTAGAAGGGCAAAATCGATAATAAATTTATTCAGCCAACTGAAAGGCAGTTTCAAGCAATTTCAGCTGGGATTTCATTTCCATAGCTTTTTTTTGGTCTAATAAAAATATGATCTGCCCAAATATAAAACCTCAGATTATGATAACTTTTCAAAGATATTGAATGAATTCCTCTTCACAGCTGGATAATTATCTGTCTAAAGATATGGAATCCTTCAAATTAAAAGTCTGTGTTCAGGGCAGCAAGTTCTAAAATTAGAAATGTGTGGGCTTCTGTTTTTAAACACTACTGTGTTGACCTGAGTATTACAACCATTTTCAGTCTGATTTTATGCCTCTTAGAAGCTAGTGACTAACACAGAAGCAGTTTTCATTCTCTTGGTTTACTGGTTTTATTACTGGCCTTGTCCAAAGATACAGAGTGAGATCATTCTATCACTATCAGCCGGTCAGTAATAATTCAGTTCAGGTGAGGTTTTTATGAACATGTTAGAGTTCTTTTTTATAAAGAATAGCATATTTCTGCTGGTCCTTCTACATTTAAATGAAATTTTGTTATGTGCTTTGACTATCTCCAAGTGAGAAGTCTTAATTCAATGCCCACAAGCAATTTCATAGCAAAAGGTCATCTTCAAATATTTTTTAAGTAAAAAAAAAAAAAAAAGCGTTCTCATGGCTGTCCAAGCAAATACCACTTATCATCCCATCTTTCCATACCTATAGCCCCACTTCAGAGGTAAGTGCTTAAAACTATTTATATTTTCTTTTTTCCTCATCACTTTCCAAACACTAAATAATATGCTTTTTTTTTTCTTTCAACAAAGTCAACTGACTCCTGTATGGAACATGAAGATCAAGCTCATTATATTTCACTTGACCTCCTTTCACCCAACCTCAGTTTTTTAAAGATATTGATATTTTTACTTCTATTATTGGTAACATTGGTAAACTGGAAAATTAACTTAAAATTCAATCTGTTAGGCTAAATGTTTAAATTAGCCTAATATTTTAATGTAAGCAGTATTTCTATTCTTTGTCATTGCTCCTTCCTACTTTGACCTCCTCACTTGTCTCATGTACCTTCCTTTTTGTTATCAAGAATGATAAACCGATAGGTTTATCGGTTCATAAACATGACTTCTTTCATAAACATGACTCTGTGTACTTTCTTTTGGTTGATTGATTCTAAAGGTTGAAAGACAACAAACAGAAAGTACCCTGACATGACTATATAAATATTAATCACTGGAGAACTAAATGGCAGTAGGATTATATTTCGTTTTCTCAAAGTCTGATGTCATGAACCCCATGACAATTGAAAAAAAAGTTTCTTTGGCTTAAAAGCAAACAGATAATCCTTTTTACATTCCACTAGTTGCTCAAATTCATACAATGTTCATTTTTGTTTTCATTTACATCATTACTTCCTGTACATTTTTCATGACTTTCTAATGGCCGTTCTTCCTTCTTACTGACAAAAAGCAACAGTTGTTTATCCTATTCCTGAAGTTATTTTGCTCTTAATCATTCATTTGCCACAAGACTCTCCTTTTTCCTCTCATCTGCTGGTGAAATAGAGACGGCTCGCTCTCTGGTCAGCTGTAGTCATTCTGCGCTCTGCTTATTCCTCTTCTGGAGTAGCGCCATCAGCTCCTGAGATACAAGTCTCTTTTTCTTCTACTTTCATTAGCTTTTCTCAAGCATATTCTCAAGTTACTCCCTGAGAAAGATAAATGGAGGATTAATTTTCTGATTCCTTGAGTATCCTCAATTTTGTCTTTACATTTGATTGGTAATTTGTCTGTATAAATTTAGGTTTACGACTAAATTTCCTCCAATTAAATATTGAAGATATTACTCTGATTGCATTCTAAATATATAAGTATAATTTTCTTTCTGGATTTTTAATTTTTTTATCTTTGATATTTGAAATAATCAATATAGATATGATTGTTATATTGGCTGTATCTAAAAATGTATGACTTTTAAGTTTTGTAAACATCCTTGGTTATTTCTCTGGCTTTTCTTCCCTCCTTCACATACCCCCTCCCTGGTTATTTCTTTCTAGAAATTTTATTTGTATAATTTAATTTTAATTTTTTTTCCTTTATGGGGGTACATACATTTTTTATTGAGGTACACACAAACAAATGCACAAATCTTAAATTTTGACATGTGTTTATAATCAGGTAACTATCACCCAGATCAATATATCAAATATTTTCACTAATATTTTATCCCTCACCTATTTCACTCATCCCTTTCTTCTATGACAACCAGTAGTCTATTCCCTGTGACTAGGAGTTTATTTCTGTTTTGTTTGTTGTTCACTTATTAGGTGTTTTAGATTCCACATTTAAGTGAAATCATGTGATATTCATCTTTGTCTGGCTTACTTCACTTAAGCTAATATCCTCTAGGTTCATCCATGTTGGCACAAATGATGAGAGTTCATTCTTTTTTATGGTTAATATTCCATTATATATATGTTCTACTTCTTTAAGTTAATTCATCTCTTGACAGACACTTAGGTTGCTTCCATATCTTGGCTATTATAAATAATGCTGTGATAAACAGTAGTGCATATATCTTTTGAATTAGTGATATTGTTTTCTTTGGGTAAATTCCCAGAAGTGAAATTACTGGGTTGTATGATATTTCTATTTTTAGTTTTTTGAGGAACCTCTATACTGCTTTCCACAATGGCTGGACTAACGTACTTTCCCTACATTATGAAGGTTCCCTGTTTTCCATATTCTTGACAACATTTGTTCTTCTCATTAACCATTCTGACTAGCGTGAGGCTATATCTCATTGTGGTTTCTATTTGCATTTCCGTGATGATTAGTAATTTTGAGCATCTTTTCATGTGTTTGTTGGCCATCTATATATCTTATTTGGAAAAATGTCCTTTCAGGTCCTCTGTCCATTTGGTGTTGAGTTGTATGAATTCTTTATATATTTTAGATATTAGTCCCTGATCAAATATATTATTTGCAAGTATATTCCCCCATATAGTAAGTTGACTTTTCACTTTGTTGATGGTTTCCTTTGATGCACAGAAGCTTTTTAGTTTGATGTAGTACCACTTGTTTAATTTTTATTTTATTTTTTTTGTCTGGGTAGATAAATCCAGAAAAAATTTCTAATGCTGATGTTCAAGAATATACTATGTTTTCTTCTAGGAGTTTTATGGTTTCAGTCCTTATATTTAGATCTTTAACCCATTTTGAGTTTACTTTTGTGAATAGGTAAGACAGTTATTTTCTTTTTCATGTAGCTGTCCAGTTTTCACAACACATTATTTCCCCATTGCATATTCTTGTCTCCCTTGTCATATATTAACAACTATATAGATGTGGGTTTATTTCTAGGGTCTCTATTTTGTTCCATTATATAATCTATTCTTGTGCCAGCACCATACTGTTTCAGTTGCCGTAGTTTTATACTACTACAATTTGGAATCAGGAAATCTGACACTCTCAGCTTTGTTCTTCTTTTCCCAGATTGCTTTGGCTATTCAGGATCTTTTGTGGTTCCATACAAATTTCAGAATTATTTGTTCTAGTTCTTTGAAAAATGCCATTGGTATTTTGATAGGAATTACAGTGAATCTGTAGATTCCTTTGGGGAGCATGACCATTTAAAAAATATTAATCCTTCTTATCAATGAGCATGAAATAGCTTTCCATTTATTTGTATCTTCTTTAATTTTTTTTTTGTTATCAATGTCTTATAGCTTTCAGAATCCAGGTCTTTCACTTCCTTGTTTATATTTATTCCTAGGTATTTTATTCTTTCTGATGCAACTACAAATGGAATTGGTTTCTTAATTTCTCTTCTGTTACTTTGTTATTTGTATGTAAAAATAGAACAGATTTCTTTATATTGATTTTATATCCTGCAACTTTACTGAATTTATTTATTTTAATAATTTTTGGTGGAGTCTAGGGTTTTATGTACATAGTATCATGTCATCTGCAAAAAAGTGAAAATTTTACTTCTACCTTACCAATTTGGATGCTTCTTATCTCTTTTCCTCATCTGACTGCTATGGCTAGGATATCCAGTACTATGTCGAAAAAAAGTGGTGAGAATGAGCATCCTTGTCTTGTTCTGGATCTTAGAGGAAAATTTTCCGTTTTGTGCCATTGTATGATATTAACTGTGGGTTTAGCATTAGCTTTATTATATTGAGATATGTTCTTTAGGCCCACTTTAAGAGTTTTTGTCATGAATCAATGGTGAATTTTGTCAAATGCTTTTTCAGAATCTATTGAGATGATCATATGGTTTTTAATTCTTTTTTTTTGATGTGGCATATCACATATTTATTTGCAGTTACTGAGCCATACTTGCATCTCTGGGATAAATTCCACTTGGTCGTGGTGAATGATCTTTTTGATATATTTTTTAATTCAGTTTGCTAATATTTTGTTGAAGATTTTATATCTATATTCATCAGGGATATCAGTCTGTAATTTTCTTCTTTGTAGCATCTTTGTCTAGATTTTGTATCAATGTGATGCTGGTCTTGTAGAATGAATTTGGAAGCTTTCCTTCTGCTTCAATTTTCTTGAATATTTTGAGAAGGATAGGTATTAACTCTCCTTTAAATGTTTAGTAGAATTCTCCTGTGAAAATATCTGGTTATGGACTTCTGTTTGTTGGGAGGTTTTTTATTACTAATTCAATTTTATTACCAATAATTGGTCTGTTTAGATTTTTTATTTCTTCCTTGCAGTCTTGGTAAAGTTCATGTTTCTAAGAATTTATCCATTTCTTCTAAGTTGTCTTTGTTGGCATATAATTTTTCATAGTAATCTCTTATACTAATTGTATTTATATGTTGTGAGTTGTAATTTCTCTTTCATTCTGATTTCATTTACTTAAGTTCTTTCTCCATTTTTTCTTTTTCTTCTCCTTATTTATATATTTTTTTGATGAGTGTGGCTAAAGGTTTATCAATTGGATTTATCTTTTCAAAGAACCAGCTCTCAGTTTTATTATTATTTTGTATTTGTTTTAGTCTCTATGTCATTTATTTCCACTCTGGTCTTTATTATTTTCTGCCTTCTACTAACTTTGGGCTTGGTTTGTTCTTCTTTTTCTAGTTTCTTTATATATATGGTTAGATTGTTTGTTTGAGATTTTTATTATTTCTTGAGGTAGGCCTATAATGCTATAAACTTCCCTCTTAGACCTGCTTTTGCTGCATCCTAAGATTTTTTTAATGCTATGTTTCTATTTTCATTATTCTCCAAGTATTTCATTTTCTCTTTGATTTTTTTGTTAACGCAGTAGTTGTTTAGTAGTATACTGTTTAGCCCCCACATATTCATGTTTTCTATAGTTATTTTTTTCTTGTAAGTGGTTTCTCCTTTCATACTATTGTGGTCAGAAAAGGTGCTTAGTATTATTTAAATCTCCTTAAGTCTATTAAGACTTGTTTTGTGACCTAGTATGTGATCTATCCTGGAGAATGTTTCACATGCTCTTGCAAAGAATGAGTATTTTTGTTGCTTTGGAGTGCAACATTCTGTTAATATATCTATTAAGTTCATTTCATATATTGTATCATTCAAAGCCACTCTTTCCTTATTAATGATCTGTCTGGATGATCTATCCATTGATGTAAGTGGGGTGTTAAAATCTCCCACTATTATTGTATTATTGTCAATTTCTGCCTCTATGTCTGTGAATATTCACTTTATATATTTAGGTGCTCCTCTCTTGAAGCATAATTGTAAGTTACTGTAGAGTATTCATATTTTGCACTATACATTAATCTTGATATGTGTTCTGGGAAAGTCCTTCCTCTCTAGCTTTTAATCCATCTCATAATTTTAAAATTGGAATTATATATTTTATTTTTGTAACCTGTTTATTTTAATTTTCTCTTTCATAACTTGCTATTCTTTATTAAATATGCAGTTCTTCCACTGTTGCATATATAGTTCCTTTTCTCAGAAGGCCTTTCCCCAAAATGAAAAAACTAAATGGGTCCTCCATTTACATGAGATGGGCTTGCTGCACAGGAGGCTTACTTTATTGTTGTGGGCAAGGAGCCATCTGGAAGGATGTCCCCTGTGATCCCTGATACAACCTGAAGAGCATTTTGTTTTGTGATGTCAATACACACCATTCTTTAGTAGTCCCAAGACAATTATTTATACAATGTTTTATTTTGAGGTAAATTCTAGTATGTATACAAAAATGGAGGATTGGAATAAATGGCTATTTAGCACAGCTTTTCTAGTGACAGACCTTTAACAACTTCTTCTTAAAGTCTTACCTCTCTAGTCCCACCCTTGAAAACAGCTGACTCTAATCTTGGAATATCTCTGGCATTCTCTGAGAAGAAGGGCTCCCACAAAACACCCTCATTCATGCTTTCAGACCTGTTGGTTCTATTAACATGTTTTCATAAGCTTTCTGTTTTCCAGGATTCTCACTGACATTTTTTTCCACTCTTGAAAACCCCCTCTATATTTTTTTACCAATATATGTTGTATCACGTATTTACATTTCTAAACATTCCATTTAGATCTTAACTGCATGTGTTTATTTTCCAACTTAAAACAAAAACATAAAGACATATTATAGCCAATTTTTGTGAAATAGAGTGGGCCCATTTCCCTTGATGAATATTGTATGTTGACTCAATTATAATGAGGGTAAGGCTAATGTTAATATATAGATAGCCAGTGAATCCTGTGGTTGAAGTAGCATAGAAAACTGAATTGATCATCATAGCTTATTTCTTTGCTCATCATTAAAAAATATTGATGGTAAATATTACCATATATCAGGCACTATTCAAAGTATTAAAGTTATAGCAGTGAATAAAATAGAAATTAAAATGTACTCTAATACTTCAATTCAGATGACTTGGGGGTAACATACTTTAAACATCAGAACACTGAAATGGAGTGTAGCAAACTGGGAAGGGATTATCTGACATTTTTTCAGCTACATAAAATGTGCATTCAGCAAGGAGGAGTGAACTATTAGTACAGGTTTTATTTGTATATCTACATCTTTGTCAGTACCTATATTTAAAGTGACATTGTTATATAATGAATATAAATTATAAAAGACCACTCATGAAATACAGCACTTAATGATGGGCTTCCTCTGTCACACTCGATGGAATCACTTTTTTAACACATATGCAACAGATCAAGACCTTCTAAAAATGTAAGGTTTAGACTAACCATATTAAGATTTTCTCCTTAAGGCAAGCTTTGATACACGAATCCAGGCTCTGTAATCCTCAGTAAGAAATACATTAATTTTCAGACTAACTTACTGTTCTACATTAAAGAGACAGTATACAGAGCAAGTAAATAAAGGAGATCTTGACTTTGAAGTGAGATAGCCTTGGACATGTATCCTCAATTTTCTACTTGCCAGTTATGCAAACTTCAGCAGCTTCCATAAATTTTCTAAGCCTTGATTCATCAATAAAATTAAATTCTAAAAATATTTAATTCCAGTGCTTGCAGAGAGAATTGAATGATATAATGAAACACAAAAGTAAGCATATTCTAAATGTTCAATACATGCCATCAGTATTTTACTTATTAAAATCTCTTCCATCTTTTTTCTCCCACAATATGCCTGTTTCAACTCACTCAGTTTTATATCTTTAAGTTACAACTGTTCTTTTTACCTTAAAATTGTATTTTCATTTCCAACATTCTTTATTATAAGAAAAGCATTTAATTCCAAAACCACATTGTGCTGAATACCACACATTGAAAGATTTTCTACATCAGCCTAAGCATTCATAAACTGGATTTACTTAGCTTATCTGCTCTTCAGGTAGAAAGAAATGCTCACAGTTCCTAATTTGCAAATGATTAGGTTGATTCTACCTGGAAACATTTCATAGAAACAATGTGTTTAGTGGTCAACATGTTCCTAAATTGACTAAAGAAGTTCTTATTTCCATATTGTAGTTGAAACTTTCAGAGGACGGTTCAGATAAGGGCCCTTTACTTCTTTTGTGGCAGATGTAGAATAACTATATGCTATACCACTCACCATATGATGGTAAAAAGTTGTCAGGGGGATGTGAGGGTGTGTCAGTGAAAACAGACTAGGTTATATTGTGATAATATACAAGCTCACAATCTCTTTGGATTACCATTACAAAGGCTTGCCTCTTGCACTTGTGACAAGTCAATTATAGGGTGGCAGTGACCTTACTTCATGTATATTTACTTGAGAATCCATTTGGCATAGCTTCTAAACAATGGTCATGATATCAGGAAGAAATAGGGAATAGGACTACATGCTGGTTTTTAATACTTCCATCCATAATTGACATATGCCACTTACATTCATATTTTATTGGCCAAATCAAGGTTCATGGTCAGGGCTAGTATCGATGGGGAAGAGAATATTTGTGAATTATAATACTATATACCATACTGGACATAATAAGAGTGATGTCACAAGATGTATTTCTCTTTTGTATATACTGTGTTGTTCTATATTGGTAAGAAAAAAATAACAGGCCAAAAAGAGAATCATTTATGCTTGAGGCCCCACATCAGCAAACCAAAACTTAATACCTAATCTAATTGTAGTTTCAACTACCTTCCTTCCCAGGAATGTAACTTTAACCAGGCAATATTACAAACTACAATGACTCCCACCATTCCTTTTAGGGGGGCCACTGTACCTAAAACAATGTATTCTGAGCTAATAATTTCCTTTCCCTGCCACCACTTGCTCTCTGCCTTTAAAAACCTTTCCTTTTCTATAGCTCAACAGAGCATCTTTCTGTTTGCTACATGGAATGCAGTCCAATTCATGAATCATTTAACAAGGCCAATTTGATGTTTTAAATTACTCAACTGAATTTTTCTTCATTAATATGCAAATATGCATTACCCAATTTCATTCTTATATTAATCTTGTGAGGACAAAGCATTTGTCATTATCCTCATTTTGTATCCTTAAAAGTCTAATTCAGAAGAACCTGGAGTCTGTAAGGTGGTGGATCCAGTAGGAAGTGCCAAGAATCTGTCTCCCCTCAGAGAAAACAGCCTCACTGGCAGATCTGCCTGAAGTAACTACTGTGGAATTCTGTAATCTAATGAAGGCTTGCAACTTTCAGAAAGCTTGGGTAGTAAATTGCATTTATTTTCAGTAAATTTCGTTCCTCAGCTCATCAGTGGCTCCACCACCTCGCTCAATGGCAGGTAGCTGTGCACATATTCCCAGAACAGCTTGTATGCTGCCTAAAGGAGCGAGGTGGGGAGTAAAGACCCTGCTCTCCAAACAATGGGTTTTTGTGGTCTGATGGCTGGTTACTACTTACAGTCAGGGAGATACAGCCACAGACATGGGCAGTCATCGTGCACACACTCTACCCGCATTGTGTCAAACCCCTCCTTTGACTAAATGACTTTGAGGGGATTTAAAGAGCTGATGTCCTTCTCTCCCTCCTTTTGTCTTTTTCCCCTTTTGAGAAAGAGCTAGTATTTAAACATTGGTCTGTAACTCCATTACCTGTTTCTGGATTATTTAAAAGACTAATATAACTTTAAAAATATTAGTCTAAAGGCTAGTATGATTGTAGCATTGGTTTTTAACCCCACATGTTTTTTCTACATAATTTAAGACATTAGACATTAATGCATTAAAAATTATTAGTTTGTGTTTTTGGACACATAATGACATTTTGTAACACCAATAACTGAAAGGGGTGGGTTCATAGCAGTAAATGAGTAGAGGTTCTGTGTATTATTGAAGTTAAACTGGTATAAATTCAAATTGGAGTATTATAACTTTAGGATATTATATATAATCTCCATGGTAAACAAAATAGTTAGAGGACATGAACATAATGAAGTGAGCAGGGAATTAAAATATACCATTTTAAAGAATCAGCCAAATATAAAAGAAACAGAGATGAGGGACAAAAATTCTATAAGGCGTATAGAAAACAAATAGGAAAATTACAGAAGTCCCTTTTTATCAGTAATTTCTTTAAATGTAAATTAATTAAACTCACTGTCAAGAAGACAGAGATTGACAAATGGAAAAAAAGGAAACATCATCCAATTATAAGCTATTTAAAGATTCACTTTAGATCAGAAGACATAGCCTAGAAATGACACCAAAGGCACAGATAACAAAAGAAAAAAATAGACAAATTGAACTTCCTAAAAATTAAATATGGTGCATCAACCAAATGAAAAGCAACCTATTGAATGAGAGACAATATTTGCAAATCATATATCTGATAAGGGATTGATATCCAGGCTACTATAGAGATCTAAAACTTAGCAACAGATAAACAAATGTGATTCATAAATGGGAAAAACATTCAATAGATATTTCATCAAAAAAGATATACAAAAAGCCAATCAGCATATGAAAAGATGTTCAACATCATTAATCATTAGGTACATGCAATTCAAAACCCCAGTGAAGTACTATCTCATACGCATAAGGATGACTACTATAAAAAATAATATAATATTAAGAGTTGTCAAGGATGTGGAGGAACTGAAACCATTGTACACTGTGGATAGGAATGTGAAATGGAACAGGTACTGTATAATAAAGAGTATGACAGTACTTCAAAAAATTAAAAATAGAGTTATCATACTCAAAAGAACTGAAAGCAGGGTCTTGAGTATCAAACATGATCTCCATGTCAAGAGAAATATGTACACACATGTTCATAACAGGATTATTTATGATAACTAAAATGTGAAAGCAACCCAACAGCCCATTGACAGATAAATAGATATGGAAAATGTGATTTATATATATACACACATATATACCACAACGGGGTATCATTTGACCTTAAAAAAAGAGATTCTGACATGCTCCACAGGGATGAACCTTGAAGACATTATGCTAAGAGAAATAAACCAATCACAAAAAGACAAATACTGTATGATTCCACTTCTGTGAAGTACCTAGAGTGGTCAGATCATAGAGACGAAAATTGAAAAGGTGACTGTCAGGGTCTCAGGTCAGGGAGAATGGGGAGGTATTGCTTACTGTGTAGTTTCAGTTTTGCAAGATGAAAAAAATTCTGCAGAGGGATGATGGTGATTATTGCCCAACAATATAGACATATTTCATACCACTGAACAGTTTACTTAAAAAGTCCAAATGGTAAATTTTATGTGATATGCATTTTATTACAATTTAAAAAATTGAAAAGAAAAGATCTTGGAGTGTGCAGAAATTCTCACTAATACAATTTTTTGGAAAATAGAATGAGTTCACATCGTTGGCATGAGTTTCAAATCACTGAAAATAGTCAACAACTACTTAGAGTAGAAACAGAAGACGGATAATTCAAGTATTGTATGAGTGACTGGACAAGAGAAAATAAAACCCTGTTTTTATTCCTGAGATCATAAATATTGTGACTTTTCCAAAGTCTAAGAGCTAGTAAGAGACTAGTAAAGGATAAAATCTCTCTCTCTTCCAAGTACCACATGTGCTGGAAAGGATAAAGAGAGACCACTATGAATTAATGATCTAGAGTTCAGATTTCATTGCTGTGAATTCCAAATGTTAGATATAGTTCTAACATAAATAATTTCTTAATTAGTATGTCTGTTGCTCAGTGAATATACTATGCATTATTACTGTTTTGCATCAAATTATTCAGACATTCTGAGGATTTCTGCCCTGATATGGTTGTGAATAAAATATAAGTATGTAGGCAATAGCACTTTCACATGTACCCCACATGGTGTGAAGGGTGGTGGAATTTTTTGGATTCCATAAAAAATAAATGTGACAATCAAAGCAGAAAGTAAATATTTCTAATGTCATTATTTAAAAAAAAGCTCTCCTTGAACAGATAAGCTGTACTAAGACCTTAAATTTTAAATATATATTCTTAGAACAATGTTATAAGGAAATATTAATATACCAATGACTTGCTTTCCCCATTCCTTTCTCTCACGAGATTTATAGTTTCACTGATTCTGGTTAGGTTGTGATCCTAACATCATTATTTCATGTAGTGATTTTAATTTTAACTGTCCATAAGATGAAAATGTAATAGTAGGAAAAACATAAGAATTTTTATCCTTGATTTAAATTTTTTCCTTTAAAAAAGTCTCAACCATTTTAACTTTCCAAAGTTAACATAACTAAGTAGGCACAAAATTCAGAGTGCCAGGAATCTGCTTTTTTAAATTTTAGTCATTTGTTCCTTTTTGTTTATTTTACGAACTAGATGCCAAAGTTTCTGGTTAGTAAGTTTTAAAAATCCGAAATTATCAGTCATTCCTTCTTAAACAGAAATTCAGCATTTCAGAAACTCAGTATCTGAGAGGTGCTATCTGAGTGTAGCTTTTGATACAGTTAACACTAGAATGTTGGGAAAAGATATCCTTTTCAATCTGGTGACCCTCAAAATCACTTGCTTCTAGGACAGTTTTAAATAAATACAAATTTTGGACACGGAATAAGATTCTGTCTCCTTAGATGTCAGAAATCACAAATGGTATCAGAATTTTACACCAGAATTTCCCACAAATTATCTTCCAGTGACATTGAGACAGGGAAAAGACAGAGGCAGCCCCTGGCTGGTTAGAACAGGATAAGGGGCCTTGGGAAAGAAGAAAAACAGGAAGCTTACTGAGGGTCTCAGGAATATACAAGAACAGGATGCCTGCTGTGGAAACATCCTCATGTTTTTTGTTTGTTTTTTGTTTTTTTTTGCCAGCAGTAAAAGTCGCATGAGCATGTCAAATTGGGAAATATAGACAACTTTCAATAAGATTGGTAAAAAAAAGGAACAGCATTCTGGCAGGAAACAATAGAAATTAGACAACTCAGCTAAGTCTGAGATATACACCCCTAGACACAGCCCAGACACGGGCACTCTTGCCCCCTCCCAGCATGAGCTGGATGTTCTGTACTATCGCTTTCTCTAAATAAAAAGTCTTTTTTTCCTGCTTGCCTACGCTGAACATTTGCGAAGTTCATTCTTCGACTCCGTGAACAAGAACCCGGGTATCAACATGAACTTTAATATGATTGGGGACAGACTTCAGATATTGCCCAATCAATATCTCTCTCAGAGACAGTCAAGTCCCACTGTAAAAATATAACTCATTAGGAAGCATGAGTGTCTAGCATTATCATTCTGCGGTGTTTATTTTGATCCCAAACACCAGTTCTGAATCCTAAAATGGTGCTTTTCTTAATCTAATAACTGCTGAGAGGCACAATACCAGTGAAATGCATCTATTTTCAAAAGAACAGTTGTTTAAAAAACTTATCTCTATTACTGAAATCGATTCTGCTTATGCAGAATTCCAAAGTTATTATTATTTGATAAGTCTTAAAATTTAACTTCACCATATTTGAGAAAACTAGGTTGGAAAAAAGGATGGATTTTTACCACTTAATTAATGATTTGAATTCTTTAAAATGTTTCTATTTTCTATTTTTAAGTCTTCAGGAATAGGGTCCAGTCAATTAAACAAATATACTTCCCTGCGTATTTGAACAATTAGATGTATTTGTAGTATTTACCAAATAGTCTGCTAAATATAATAAATGTACTTCTTCTAGCCTGGCAGAGCACAGCAGTTGCAGATACATTCATTGAATATAGATTATTCTCTTCTGAAAATTTATATTTCTTATTTTGAAAAGTTATTTTTTTATATATACAAAGGAGTTTTGTTAAATATTCTGTAAATATTTTATGTTTACTGTTACTTTAAATTAATTTTAATATTTCTATATTTATTTGAAAGATTAATTTTTTAAAATGTTAAGATTATGCAGCTGAAGACAACTCTCCAGTCCCTGTTTTTCATTCAGCTAAGCCTTAAGTGCAACTGAATTGGAGAAACTAATCTAAGCTTGGAGGGTCAAGGCTGACTTCCTGGAAGAATTCATATCAAAAACAAGGGAATAGCAAATGCAAAATTCTGGAAGCCAGAGAATTTGATACAAATACAACGAGCAAAAAACCTCGAAGCAGTTCATTACAGCTAGAAGGGAAAAAAGGAGGAATTAATGAAAGTCTGCCTTTGATATCTACCTTATGTACCTAATATGTAACATTCAAAAAGAGGAACACACACACAAAATGTGCACAGACTTCAGGAAGGCTTCAACATAAGTTAGTTTCCACCTCTCAGCAAATGCAAAAAAGATAGACTGAGACAAAACTAACTTCAGTTTTGTGGGTGAGGAAGTAGGGAGGTGGCATTAAGAGGTATGGTAGTGAGTAGGAAGCACAGCATAATATAATAATGATAAAATAATAGCTTACAGAGCTTTCTATATGCCTAGTACTGTTCTACGAACTGTAAAAGAATTAATCCTTTAAACTTCAGGAAAAAACCCTATCAGATACATATTATTATCATTTTGTTTCCAGATGAAGAAACAGGAGATAAATTCTAAATAACTTACCTATGGTCTTGTAGCTGAGACAGAATTGGAAAGCTAAAACTGAAGCAGTCTTGTATTTGCATCCAGGCTATCATTTATCAGCTGTGTGGTCCTGGGTAAGCAGCTAGACTCTCCAACATTTCTTACATTAAAAATGGGGATGATAACAGAGCAATTGTGAAGATTAAGTGAAAAAGAATCATAGAGCCCATGACACAATGAATATTCCCGATAAAATTTAAGTTTCCTTCCTTTTCCTACAACTCTCATGGTCCCTTGTCCATTTATTCAATTCTCATCCACCGACTGCCTAAGAAAATACTTAGCCAAAGACCTGGAAAAACACTGCAGGCTGTAAACAGTCACTGTCATTGAGTGGTATCACTGTCTTCCTTCATAGTGATGGGATGAGACAGGAGATCAGATCCCATGGGATGAGATAGTGATGGGATATTGATGATAAGGCTGGGTTGAGAATTATATGAAAATGGTTCATTTAATTTTGCTAAAAGACATTTGATAGAGTTGGGTTATTTACCTTCCCTTTGCAAAAACCTTTAAAATCATTTTGCATGTATACTTTGAGTTATGGGGAAGAAGTATGGCACAGTTCATAAAGAAAAGTATCAACTCCCAGAGGAAAGGCAAAAACTGACACGATTTATATTTTGAGGCTTTCATCCTGCAGGCTTACCCCAAACTGATCTTTGGAATCCATTCAATGAATATACAAGAAATGGAATTATGCTACAACTCTAACATTAAAATAAGAAATCAGTCAAGACAAAAAAAAAAGTGTGACATGAGGAATGAGAGCAGGCTGGTGTGAGGTCAGAATTATTAATAACCCTGTTTACCAGTGCCAACCCTTGAACTGGGCCTGATCTCTTTGGGGGAGAAGCAGGAAGTATAGAGAAATTCACAAAAGCTACCATATAGTAAGAATTTTTTCCATCTTCTGGACCTGAAATAATTACCAGGTAGAATAGATGAGGCAGTTTGAGGTAAAAGCATCTAGTTCATCTAGTTTAGTTTATTTGGGCTACCTGGGCAAGTCACACAACAGGTCCCACAGACATACAACAGGTCTGAGGTATCTTAAAAGTTTCTCCATTACTTGGGCTCTAAACTGGCTTTTATTAGAACTTTAACACCATTTCTGTAACTACTTTTGTTCTTTTCTCAAACCCCTCTTGTACTTTCCCTAGATACTCCACCCAGATGGGTCACTCTGACCTTGTCCTTATTTACTGTTCAATTTCCTGTAGTATTTTCCATTTCAACTTCAAAAATATATGGTAGGGCTCTATAACCTTGTAAACAGAACCACCTCAGAAGGTTTATGGTCTATAGCCTCATCTTGATCACAGCAATTTAATTACAAAACTTTAAATTCTACCTTTTGTCCCCAAGTCATCTCTTCACTATGTATTTACATACTACCAAATAAAAGTAGAACTTATACAAGAATATATATTGCACCACCTACTTTTATTACATGTTTCTTAAAATAAGATATTCTGTTTTTAATTCTTCATATTGTCTTGTATTTTCTATTTCTTGTGTTGTTTTTAAGAAAGGAGAAAAGCTTGAGAGATAATGGAGAGATATACCGAAGTTTGAAAATCATGGATTTACATAAAAAGCTTAACATAACTGAGGGAAAATGGGTAAAAAGAGTTTGTAAATTGGAGAGAGAAGGTAGTTTTAATTATACATTGTTTGGAGGAATTTACATCAAACATTAATCTCATTGTTTTATGGTTACTATATTTGAAGCATTTATGTAAGTAAGCCTATACCTTAAATATTCTCACTTAATTCTTTTAACATTATAAGATAAAAATTATTGTAACTTCCATTTTACGGATGCAAAGATTAAGAAATGTTCCCAAGTCTACAGCCAATAAATATTAGAATCATTATAAATACAGATTTCTCTGATTCCAGTTACTGAAATTTCAAATACTGTAAGATCACCATATTTGACAACATGGCAAAGGAAAAAACAACAACAACAAAAAACATTTAGAGTGAGAAAACTTATATTTGAGTCTCAAATTTCACACTTAGTAACTGAATATTCATGGGAAACTCACTAACCCCAAATAAATCTCAGTGTCCTCACTTCTTAATATAAATAAGGTATGAGATTTATGCATTTACTAAGGTAACAATGTCTGTATTAACTGAAACTTCAGTGCCTTAACAACATAAAAATTTATTTCTCACTCACGTAAAATCCAGAGATGTTTCTGATCAGCAGACAGTTCAAGTCCAAGCAGAGTCTCAGGATCCTTCCATCCTGCGAACACACCAACACAGGGCTCTCAAATTTGCCTTAGGATTTGTTTCCATTCTCCCCATGGAGAGAGATCCATGGTAAGAGATTTTTGGCTGTGTACATCTCTCACTGACTAGAACTCAGGTACATGGCTACACATAACTTCAGTGAAGTCTTAAAACATGTAGTGAGGCTATGTTCCCAGGAAGAAAAGGTAATAGGTTTGACTCCAGCCAGTAGTCCCTTCCATAAAGTCCATGCGTGAAAACCCATTTTTTGGTTAAGTAGTAATAGTTACGTTACTCCTTTATTGTCCCTGGAAATGCTCTCTTTTTAAAGCAATATGCATGATTCAAGAGAATTAACATTTGTGGAGTTAACTTCTTTTTTGAAACAAAGAGGCATTTTAGTATACAGAAATGAAAAGTGAACTACCTTTAGTAGACAGCTACATGATATTTCTCCAAAGGAAATATTTCCAAAGGAAAATATTCCTTTGGATATTTCCAAAGGAAAATTACTTGGCTATGCTAAGGTTAGGTAACCTTCCCCAGAGAGAATACCAAAGCAGGAGAGCATGCTACATGAAAATGTTTTGCTCTATTGTTACATAATGTCCTTTTGCACTCCAAATACTCCAGCTGATCTAATTAAAGTTTTGTGAGGGTAAGGGAGTGGAGAATTTCATTCAGCATGTAATTATTGTTGAACTGAGGACCTCTTTTTTCAATAAATGAATAAATTATGAATAACTTTTTACACAGTAATTGGATAACTCCAATTGAATCAATATTAAAAAAGTTTATGTATACACCCATATGCATACAAAAACATATGCAGACTCTTTAATTGAATGAGCATTTTGCCATTTCCTGAGAAATTATATATTTATATTAAAATATGCTTCTGCAGAAATGTGCATCATTACAAATATTTGTGCATATCCACAAATTCTCAAAAAATTCTGAGAATATTTATGAAGCTTATTATCAACACAAAGAGAATCACATTTCAATAAATAAATAACTGATATGAGGCTGAATTGAGGTATCCTGAAAAGCCAGAATTAGATTTTACTCTAAAATCTAAACTAATAAAATATGTATCTAAAATACGGGATTAGCCATAAACAAGATACTGTGATTAAGTGAGTAATGGACTAGTTTGGTAAAGTTCAGCGTTTTAATCCCTATGATACAAGAATTCACTGACTGTCATGCAGAAAACTGATTTATGTTGTTCCTGGAGAAAGAGTGAAACAATACAAAATTAACCAATCATGAGAGTAGAAGGGAGAGACAGGGAACAGAGAGGAACACAAAAGTTTGTTTCCTGCTCATTTAACACTGTTCAAAGTGGATGGAGTTCTGGCTAATCCAACAGTGAACCATCAGATTGCATGGGGTTAGGCTATTTCACCTGGGAGATATTTAAATCAGCTAATTAATACCTTGCTCTCTTCTCAAATGTCTTAAGAATTTTTCTTCCAGTGTGTTTTTCCTATGGAGAGAGAAATTGCTGGAGAGGCTCAATTAAACATTCTTATTCAGTTGACAGGTTTACTTCTCATTTACTGACATTTTCATTTATACATATCAGTGGTTTATATCCATCAGTCACTCTGAAGCTGGTAAATATGAGTCTGTCCACAGAGACAGCTTCCCTCTTAAAGTGCATACAAACTGAACCTGGAATTCACTGATTGGAAAAATCTTGGTTACTAATTTTGTTTCACTAATTTCTAAATTTATTTAATTTCAACATTTTATTCTAGATTATTGTGAGACTGTTTAATTTATGAGCCAATCAGGTTCTAGATTTTTTTCCTTTCTTTAGGCTTCCTGTTTGAGAACACTAGTGTATAAAGGAGAAGATGAAAAAGTAGACACAGAATGATTACTAAGTGAAATCTGTGCATTTTTAAAATCATACTAAAGGATAGATATAGATGGAGAAGTTCATTAATGCTATTATGTATGTAGATAACTGTTAGGGATATCATTACTTTTCATTTATAGACGTCTATTTGTTCCCATTTTTTTGTAATTTTTTTGATTACTTAAATTATTAAGTAGCACATATCTTATAGCATCATGGGTCCTGGTTCCAGAAGTATCAGGAGATTTTTGAAGAAATGTTATGACCATTACCCTTGCCTTCATCCAAGCAGACTACTTAAGGCAAATCATCTTTCCCATTAGTTTTGAAACCTGTGGTAAGTCACTTAAGTTTTCTGTTCCCCAATTAGAGTAAGTAAGGCATTTGTTGGACTAAATATGGTATGCAAAATAAAAATATGCCAAGAATTTTTAAAGTGATTTTTGTGATAGAAATAGTATATTTATTGCTAAAGAGATACATCAGAGTTTTATAACCTTCGTAAACTGAGCAAAACTTGTCATAAGGCAAATACAGGCATACCTCAGAGATATTGTGGTCCAGTTCCCAACCACCACAATACAGTAAATATTGCAATAAATTGAGTCAAATGAATTTTTTGGTTTTCCAGTGCATATTAAAGTTACATTTATAGTACCTTGTAGTTATTTAAGTGTGCATGTCTAAAACACAATGTGCACACCTTAATAAATAATTTAGTGCTAAAAAATGCCAACCATCATCCGAGCTTTTCTGATCTTTGCTGGTGAAGGGCTTTGCTTTATTATTGATGGCTGTTGAAGGTGGTGGTTGCTCAAAGTTCAGCTGGCTGTGGCAACTTCTTAAAATAAGACAACAATGAATTTTGCTGCATCAATTGACTTCCTTTCATGAATTTCTCTGTAGCATGCAATGATGTCTGACAGTATTTTACCCGCATAGAACTTCTTTTAGAATTGGAATTGATCCTCTCAATGCTGCCACTGCTTCATCAACTAAGGTTACGTAATATTTTAAATCCTTTGCTGCCTTTTCAATAATCTTCGCAGCATCTTTACCAGGAGTAGATGTCATCTCAAGAAACCTCTTTCTTTGTTCATCCTTAAGGAGAAAACTCCTCATTCATTCAAGTGTTATCATGAGATGGCAGCAATTCAGTCACATCTTCAAGGTCCACTTCTAATTCTAGTTCTCTTGCTATTTCTATCACTTCTTACTACTTTATTCACTGAAGTCTTGAACCCCTCAAAGTCATCCAGGAAAGTTAGAATCAACTTCTAAACTCCATTAATGCTAATATTTTGACTTCTTATGAATCACAAATGTTCTTCATGGTATCTATAATGGTGAATCCTTTCCAGAAGGTTTTCAATTTATGTTGCCAAGATCCATCAGAGGAATCACTTTCTATAGCTTCTGTGCCATCACAAAATGTATTTCTTAAATAATAAGGCTTGAAAGTCAAAATGACTCCTTGATCTATGGGTTATAGAATAGATACTGTGTTTGAAGGTATGAACAAAACACTAATCATGTATATCTCCTTCAGAGGTCTTTGGTGACCAGGTGCATTGTCAATGAGCAGTCATATTTTGAAAGAAATCTTTTTTGTCTGAGCAGTGGGTCTCAACAGTAGACTTAAAATATTCAGTAAGCCATGATGTAAACAGATATGCTCTCATTCAGCTTTGTTGTTCCATTCCTAGAGTACAGGCAGAGAATATTCCACAGAATTCTTAAGGGCTTTATGATTTTTGGAGTGGTAAATGAGTTTTGTTTCAACTTAAAGTTACCAGCTAATTACTCCTAACAAGAGTCAACCTGTTCTTTGAAGTTTTGAAGCCAGGCATTGACTTCTCCTCTCTAGCTATGAAAATCTTAGATCGTATCGTCTTCCAATATAAAGCTGTTTCATCTACAGTGAATATATGTTGTTTACTGTTGTCACCCTATAGAATTACAAACTGAAAATCTTGTCACCATTAATGATCTTAGGTGAGTCTTCTTGATAACTTTCTATAGCTCCTACATCAGCACTTCCTGCTTCGCCTTGTACTTTTATGTTATGGAGATGGCTTCTTTCCTTAAATCTCATAAACCAACCTCTGCTAGCTTCAAACTTTTCCCTTGCAGCTTCCTCACATTTCTCAGCCTTCGTGGAATTGAAGAGAGTTAGAGCCTTGCTCTGGAGTAGGTTTTGTCTTAAGGAAATATTCTGGCTGGGTTGATCTTCTATCCAGATAACTAAAATTTTTTTCTTCATATCAGCAATAAGGCTCTTTTGCTTTCTTATCATTCATGTGCTCACTGGAGTAGCACTTTTAATTTCCTTCAATAACTTCTCCTTTGCAGTCACAATTTGACTAGCTGGCTAACAGGCACAAAGGACCTAGCTTGTGGCTTTTCTCAGCTTTCAACATGCATTCCTAACTGCACTCAATCATTTCTAGCCTTTGATTTAAAGAGAGACGTGTAACCCTTCCTTTCATTTGTACACTTAGAGGCCATTATAAGGATATTAATTGGTCTGATTTCAATATTGTTTTGTCCCAGGGTATAGGCAAAGCCTAAGGTGAGGGAGAGATGGGCAAACAGGTGGTCAGTGGAGCAGTCAGAACAGATACATTTATCAGTTAAGTTCCCTACCTTATTTGTGCAGTTTGTGGCACCTGAAAAACAATTAGAGTAGTAACATCAAAGATTATTAATCACATATCACCATAA
The DNA here is from genome assembly GCF_030020395.1 of Manis pentadactyla. Classification (NCBI taxonomy): domain Eukaryota; kingdom Metazoa; phylum Chordata; class Mammalia; order Pholidota; family Manidae; genus Manis; species Manis pentadactyla. The sequence continues at coordinate 79,297,814 of NC_080026.1, forward strand.
TAAATATAATAAAAACGAAAAAAATATGAATTTTTTACCAAATTAATTTTGAATCACTAAAATGTGACGCAGAGACACAAAGTAAGCAAATGCTGTTGTAAAAACAGCGCTGGTAGACTTATTAGATGCAGGGTTGCCAAAATCTTCAATTTGTAAAAATTGCAGAATCTGCAAAGAGCAGTAAGATGAAACACAGTAAGATGAGGTATACCTATATAAACATATGCACTAATCTTGATTTTTCATTGTATGATGTTGAGTCAATAGAAAAATTTAGTTTAATGAAACATTCTTTTCATGTGTATATTACTAATCAAATCCATTTATCTTAAATTTCAAACTGCACCCTCAAATTTACAAAAATTAAACAAAATAGTTCGTAGGATAAATATTAAATGAAAACATTTGCTTGTCATATCCTCATTGTTCAGAAACTTAAAATAACTTTTTTTCTTTAACACCCTTCCAGAATGGCCTTAATTTTATATTTGTTAGGATTAAGTCCTATTAAAGAAACAAGCATGCTCTATTTTAGGATAAGTTTAAATATTAAAATAAATATCCATAAATTTAGTCTTCTAAAGACAACTTAATATATACTATGATCCTAGACCATTTTTATGGTTTCCACACACACACAAAAAAAATACCATTTAAATACCAAAAAATACTTAGAATTTTGCACTGGTAACTCTCTGCACAAAATTGTACAGGCCACATTTGCAAATCACAACTGAGTGAAATGATTGAAACCTAGAAAATTTTGGTAAAAATTTAAGGAAAAATATTTTTAACATGTTAAAACATTATCCCAGATAGATATTTTGTCAAAGAAATTTTTCAAAGACACAACCACATAATATTTATAAATTACAAGCTGAAAAACTTCTGTCAAAATTTATGTAAAAGCTGTAATTAAAGGCATAACCTTATTCCTGGAGAATATTTTAACAAAAAGTAGGCATCTAAACTAAGGTAACCAAAACACTATAAATTCTAAGGGAAGTACAAGAAAGGAAATGTAGTGAAAGAAAAACTGAATAATATTAATAATTGAAAAATAATGTGAAAATTGAAAAACTGAATAAATGAAAAGTAAAAATAAAAAATAATAAAGTGTATGATTTTATTTTTTTGTATGAAAACATAAACTGCATTTATATGCTTTGCACCTGTTATTTCTTCTGCCTAAGGCTTCTTCCCTTGCTTTTTTACCTGGCAACTTCATGCTCCTTTTCTATGAATCAGCTAAATCAACACCTTTATTCTGAGAAATTCCCTGGTTCCTCTTCTTTCACTATATCTTGCATGTTCTTCATTCGAGATACTGAAATATTGAAGCTTTTAAATAAATGATCATCTATGCCATATCACTACAGATTTCAAAGGAAAAGTGAATCATGAAATGTACTGAACTGATGTGATTTTGTTGAAAAAATTACACGTATTTGTTATTTTGATAAAATGCATTTAGTGACTAGCTATTGCTGATATATAAACACTGTACAAAATTATTTTCTTTAGTATTACTTGGTTTTGTGAATTTTATTGGATTTTCTAGTTTTATAATTACACTCGGAGTGACACCTTATTCTGCATATTCTAATTTCTTAATCTTAAAGGAAAAGATTTGGATATACCCAGTAATTAAGAGCATGTACACTGGCATTATTCTGCCTGCATAAGAATCCTGGCTCTATTAACTTCTTACCATGTTTTTGTGTCAATTTCTTAATCCATCTTCAAATCATCTTTTAAACTTGGTGTGAGGCTTAAATGAATCAAAACATTAGATTAGTGTCTGGTATTATTTAAATGTTTATGCAAATTTAAAATACATAGGGCAAATACAGAAACATTTCAAGTATATTTAAGAATTTTAATCTTTATTCAACAAATATTGTATAATTACCATTTCTACCACTTTTATTTGGTGGAAACTTTACTTTCTCTGCCACATTACACAAACCTGCTGCAAGTCATTCACAGTTTCCTTACCATGTGTACACTTAAGGATCTTTATCTGTAAAATGTGTATTTTAATAGTTTCATCCTTTTGTGCATAGATTTGGTAAATAACTAATTAAGATTTTTAGAACTTGTAGGCACTCTCCCCATATCCTGGGTAATAAAATTAACATAAGTCAGGCATTTAATATATTATAAAGATGTTTTATATTGAACACACAGATTAACCATTAACTGGCACTGGGACAACTGACCACTCGTTCCTTACTGGTAAGTGACTAAAGTTGCTTTCCTATCTCACAATTACATCTAAACAATTTTAAATGTAAAATAGAAATCAGTATAGTATTAGAAAAAACAGAGGTGAGCACTAGTATAATTTCACAAAGGCATATACTATCATGGAAAAGAATGTCTATTTTATCCTAGGGATATAATCAAAATTTATATAACATCAGAGTAGAGCCAATTGGCCTCTCAAATTCCATTATTACTCTGTTGACTCTTATAGAGTAGAAATCATGTTTAGTGCAAATTTGTTGCATTTTCCTAGCCTACACCTTGTAGAAAATCATGGAAAATAAACAGATAGTATGTTCTGTGCTTTCAAGGGCTATGAAATCTGGTCAAATACCTTTGAATAAAATAACTTATGAAAATGTATACAGCAGAACCCAAGGTGCATGGTAAATAACAAATGATCTGTAGTCCTAATCAAATGAACAACTTTGAGGACAATTCTATAATATGCAACTATATAATTTTTGAGAATGTTAATTCTATTTTTTTGGTCACATTTCTATGGGTTTGGGCTCAGATTTCTTTTTTTTTAATATCGAAAGTTAAAGTTCTCATGTTTTTTCAATAAAATAAGAAATTATTCATTCTCAATGGATTATATCATATTTCATGTAAAATTTAACCAATTTTAATCTATGTTGTTTCTTAGTTTTTATTTTTAAGAGACAGACATAAAAATGTTTTCTCTGGGTTTTCTGTTGTTTTTTTTTAATCTGGAAAATATAAAATATCATCATAATCCTATTTGCTAGGTTTGTTTTTCTTTTTAATTATATAATCAGACATTATATTTAATTTTGGGGATATGCTTTGCTTTAGAAAATTGGATGCTAAATTAATTTTCTAAAAAGTTAACCCTGATTTATCACTCATTAATGTTTAAAATTATTAAAAATATTAATAGTGCCATCCAGGAATACTTTCCTAAAGAACAGTCATGTTTTAACAGCATTATGCTGTCCACTCACTTTGAAAAAAACTAATATAGGTACTTAGGTATCATACTAATGGATGGTATCTATTTATTTTCAGTCTAATTAACTTGAGAATCTACAGTTTCACCCAAAGACACCAAGTAGTCTCCATGGTGCTCATTTGAGAAACTGCACTACGCTGAGGCTGCCATTAATCAGTTCAATTAGCTTTATAGTCACTCCTACTTGTCTTGCTGTTGAAGGTGTGGTTTGGTGACTTCTCTGATTATCATATAGAGCTCTCTGTTCCCAGAGGCAGGGAAATAATAGAACTTACTTTCCTTGAAGTGTGATTCTAGCTATATGGGTCTTCTTCCTAATGCTCTGAACCATCAGCCTCATGTTGGCCGTGGTATCTTTGCACTTTGCTATTTTTTTGGTCTGGAAAATTTTACCCTGAATCTCCTCATGGCTGAGTCTTTTGTGTCATTCATGTATTATAACATTAATTTTACTTACTCTGAGTAGCTCTTCCAGATTACTCCATCTAAAACAGAACATATATCCCCACCCAACACACACACACACACACACACACACACAAACATACACACACTCATAGTTCTGCCACCATCACTTCCACAGAACCCTATTTCCTTTTCTTTATAATTATTCCTTATCACTGTTCTGGGTGGTTGTTTATTTATTTGTCTCAAATGTCTCCCCTACTCTAAGCTTCATGAGAGCCAGGACAGATGTCTTGTCCTGTTCTTTGCTGTATACCCAGCTCAAGGGACAGGGGTTACCTCTACTGAGTGATCCTCGAGGGTAAGATAAATGAAAGAAATAAGGCAGGGAGGATGGAAGGAAGAGCAAAGAGGAAGAGAGGGAGGTAAGAGAGAAGACAAGACAATTAGGAGTCCAAGTTACAGGCCCGCTTATATATAGTCCAAGTTATTTTCAAATATGTTAGAAGAGCCAATTGGCCTCTCAAATTCCATTATTATTCTGTGGACTCTTGTATAAAAACCCACTTGAGATTTTTAATTCAAGGGTGCTTCACGTGGGAAAGACCAGCATGCTGTGCAGAGTCAGGATCAACACTTCAGGGTTGCAATTTTCTTTTATATGAAGTTCACATCATACTCTTGCTCTTAATTTTGTGTTTTATTTTTCTTCATTCTATTAAAAAATTTCTTGAGTTTAGACCACACCCAGTGTTTTCATAGTCCTCTTTCTCATCTGTTTCTTCCTTTTTTTAAAACTTGATTTTCTTTTCCTATGATGAATGACCTTGTATGAAATAAGATTCAACTACTACACTCAATCTCAATATTTTTTCTACAATTTGAAATAACACAGTGTTTCCTGAATAAATTCTGATGTATTTAGTCATGTTTTGGTAATCATCTGCTGATGTAAACCATGAACTAAAAAGGCCATAGAGGCTACAGTGGTCGCTCATCCAAGTTCTTGATCAGCAGTCACTAAATTGATAATGCAATCATCAATTGACACTGTTCCAAATAATTTGATAATAATCTTTCCTTTATCTATGACCACATAACAAAAAAAATGAAGTATCCATTGTGTTTAGTTTCACTATCTTTTCTAGAACATTGCCACCAATTCACTTGTATGATGCACACATCAATCATTACACTGGCCACACTTACGGATTGTGGCTGGAACTCAGTGGGTTAGGCTGTCTGTTCATTTCTAAGATGACATGACTGTTTTGACAGAACTTTGTCCCTTGGGTTAGTTCTTCTAATACAGCAGAAAATTGCCAAACAACTTTCAGGAGAACTAACAGTATTTCTGTGATTTTTTCAGTCAGGTAGCTCCAGACAGTCCCTTAGAAACATTACGAAAGTTAACTTTTGAAGATCTGCAGCATAAACTGAAGCATATCATTGCCCCAAGAGATAAAAGTCTTACACAGCTGAAATGGAATCAAGTCACTGGCACTATCAGCAACAAGCACATTGTCACTTTTTTGTAGTAATTTTGTGTGACATCCTCTAAGGACATTCAGTGTATGTCATATTTCAAGCCTGCAAATAATTGGTTAACCTTTAATCCATAAAATTGGAGAGTTTTTCCATTACCCAATGCATCATTCCATCCTAAAGAAAAAGTCATTGCTTGAAGCTTTGTTTGAAAATCAAATTATTCATTCTGAAATAACACTGAAATGTATAGCATAATAAGAGTATTCCCTGTAGAATTTTTCTCATCATTATACTGACAAAGCAACATTAGTGGTGACACAGTGGAAATAAGCAATTCACTAGCAAGTTACACTATTCTTTTCCTAATTTAGCTGTTGAGCTTCTAAGAGACAATATATACTGTTATGCAAAAATCATCCTCGAAAGTCATCACACAAAAGTTTGTTTCACGAAAAAGATAGAAATAGAAATACTAAGGACAAATATAAACAGAGTTAAAGTTGACAAATCATTGACAATGTAAGTAGTATAAGACAACTTTCTGCCTGTAATAGCCACTAGTTTATGCTAAGTAGTCTTTTTCAAATGAAGAAAAACACATGGCAAGATAGTACCTGACTGCAGCACTAAAACTGAATATTAAAGCACACATGACTTCCCAAATATTTTTTATTATGATTATATATTATTTTTATAATAAGCTAAAGACAATAAATATTATTAAAGACCATGTCTCTTTGTAAATAAACTTCATTATTGTCATACTGTGAGGATTCTCTTCTACATATAGTTTAGTCAGTGAATAATTAGCTCATCAAATCATATGTATTCTTCTAGGTCAAAAATCTGACAGTTAATTTACAACTGTCAAAAGAAAAGCATTTTGTCCCAAGAAATCTTCAAAAGAGAGCTGACTCACATTTCTACCTCTCTTCTGGTTGCCATAAATACAATATGGAAGATCTATCAGGTACAGAGAGCAAAATGCAACCTGGTTAGCATAAGCAGAAACAGATTAAGTTCAGCGTTCTAAATGGATTATAGAATTATTCAGAGGCCTGAAGTAATAGACTCTCTGAGTCTCCAAATGGATTAACAAAGCCACACCACAAAACTGGCCATCGAAGGCACTGCTGCCCAGCTGAATTAAGGTGCCTGTACTACAGCTGTCGGGTGTTAGAGCATCCCTGTCTGCTATGAGTAGGAAATCACTGCCAGATGAATTGGGAGCTCTCTCTAAGGAGGGAGACACACACTATGAATGATACTTTGTTTGGCAATCTCTCTGAGAAAAAATACCTCTGCACAACCAAAATTCCATGGAATTTGATTTTGCCATTTTGCAATAACACTGTATTCTGGCAACTAGTAGTATCAGCAAGAATCATACTACAATATTTTTGTTGCTGTAATTTTGTTTGACAACCTCTAAGGACATTCATAAATGTGTCATATTTCAAAATGCAATACTGTGTGAATCTTTAATCAAGAAGACCTGAATGTCCTTTCAATCCAATGCCTTAATTCATAAAAGAGAAAAGTTTTAGACTGAAAATTAATTTTATTGGAAGTCAAATTACTCATTCTAACACAAAATCTAAATTAACAGCATATCAACAGTATTCTAGATTTAAAAAAGTTCTTCTTTAAAATGAGTTACAAGCCACATGCCTATGATTACAATTTTTGAGTGCTGGTTAGATTCCTGTGGTTCTGGGAATAAATCTAATTTTTCTTCCACAAAGCAGCTATTTGAAAATACTTTCTGTGTTTTCTACTTATTCTCAAAAGTCTAACTATCCTTACTTCTTTCATCTGTATAATATGATTTGCAGATTTTCTTCCAAAATGATCACTGTCTTCTGGGCTTGTTCTAATTTTCAATAGTTGTCTTAAAGAGAAGCTATTTGGAATGGGATGTAATATTCCAGAAACAATTAGGAAGAGAAAAATACAGTGGGGCCATTACATTTCTTCATTTTAATCCTCTGTGCTTATTACCAAAATGCTCATAATACCATCCAGACACTACTTTTATAATTTCATGAATGTTCTTTATGTCTACTCTTAAAGTACCTTTATCTTATTTTTTAAACTATAAAAAAAAAATTACTTGTGAGGTTTCCTTAAATGCTTTTACCCCATCTATCTTTGACCAGTTCTCCCTCCTGAATTGTATCCAAAAATCTGTAGCTTCTCAGACCTTTCCCTGTTTCCTCTTTCTTGTTCACTAGGGCCTTCCTCTCAGAGTAATCTCATCACAGTCACTCCCATGACTTGTTTACCATATGGCCCATATTTCTACAGTTAACAAAGCTTTATTTCAATCTTTGTAGCTAACTTCTGGGCTCTGTTTTTATGAAGACTGCTAAACAAAACCAGGCCAACCGTGGAATTATCTTCTACCTAAACACTTGCTATTCTAAATGTTATTTTATTCACTAAACGGCACCACCACACATCTTCTTCAACAAGAAATCCATAAATTATTCTTGATTCCTCCCACTCTCTCATCTATCTATATCAAAATTATCATTGAGCTTTGTCAATTCTAATTCCTAAACAGATGTGTGTTCTATAGTGTGGATTAAATGAGAGTTCCTGTGGCCAGGATTTTCACCTGGCCCTGGTTGACTAGCTCACTGCACACCTGTGGGCAATACATAGCTGTTGACTCTATAAAAAGAGCTCTGCCCAGTGCTCTGGGTGCAACATGGTGGCAGGGCTGCAAGGCTGCAGGAGAGCAGAGCAGAGGCTGGAGTGGTGGCAGCACTGAGGACAGAGGCCCAGAGGACGGCTGTTTGGGACAAGTGTGCAGGCAGAGAGGCCCAGAGGACGGCTGTGCAGAGAAGCCCAGGGGACAGCTGTACAGACAGAGGGGCCCAGAGGCAGAGACTGGCTTGCTGCATGCAGACTCGCTCTGAGTGATCGGGATTTTAGTGACTGACCTGCCACTGTGAGAATAAAGTTGGGTATAATCCTTTCACCCCAAGAATGTTTTGCTGTCATTTTCTTTGGTCACACTGAATCCATAGTGAACTTGCCCAGAGCTGAAACCCATTAGCAAGACATAGAGGCTTTTCTTTTTCCTTATTCACATGCACCTGCCTTCATCTCCTTTTTAGCCCAATATGATAATTCTCCCAATAGGTTTCTCTACAGCTTCATTTATCCAGCTCTAGCCTTTTCTCAAAGAAATTGTCATAATTATTATTTTTTTCTAATCAAATATTTTATGGTTTCTGATTGTTCCCAGAAAAATGAATAAATTTCTTCTTCTGGACTATCATTTCTTGCATTGGCTCATGTGTCCAGTATTAACTTGATAGACTAGCTGTATTAAGACTTCTTTTAGTGCCCCAAATATACAGAAGGTTTCCAGGACTTAGAGTATGTTACATTAAGCAGACTACTGAATACTTCATTTAAGCGACTAAGCTTAATGATAACTGCAAATTATAACTTAAATAGCTATTTCATCGTACACTCATCCAAAAATATTTAATATTTTTACTGTAAACTCCATTTATAAAGCAATGACAATCTTTCATTTGACCACTGCGCTATCTTCACTACATAGGAGAGTACCTAAAAAATAGTAGGCATTCAATAAATATTGATTAATGGACATGAATATCAATTTATGTTGAAAAATAAAATTTGCTTAGACTTCCCTGTGCCTCACAAATGTATTTTTTTCTTTGAATGTCTGAACATAGGGTCATATTTACCTTTCTTTGAATTTTGTGTACTTAATAATACATATGCTATGATTCTAAATGTGTTAGTTTTCTTGATACATACTATTTTTAGAGCTCAGTCTCACTGAAAAACATCACATCTTCACAGGCACTTTCAAAGTACTATCCTGCAATTTTAACACTATATGTAAAGAATATTGTATGCAAGCCCTAAATAAAAATGTTTCCTGTATTGCTCTTTACAACATGTGGTACTGAAACATTCCAAGAGCAAGAGAGACTGACATGTTAAATAGATATTAGGACAGTTGAACAGTTTGGAATTTAGAAGAAATCTGCATTATTTCTAGCAGGCCCATGAAAACCTCACTGAAGTAAGGTACACAGATCTCATATTCAAGTCATATGTGCTTAATGCAAACAATCAAAGATGGTTAATTATTCTAAAATCTTTTTTAGAATAATATGACATACATAGGCAGTATGTTATTAGATGTTGAGATTTTATGCAAGGCTAAAACATATGGGATAATTACGGAACTGGGGAAGGAATGAAGTTATATCACAGTATAAAGAACAACAAACCAAGTAACTAGCCAAAATTATAGAATGAATATATATATAAAATACATATATTAGTACGCAATCTTTTTTGAACATATAAATTTATATAAATATTTTATACATATATGAAATATAATTTTTGTATAGAATATTTTTCAAAAGTAAGGTTGAACAAAATATTTACAAACCACATTCTAAGGAAAAAATTCATTAAGTCAGAAACTTGTGAACATGTATATTGTTTTTCATGCCATCTCTAAAATAGGCTAGTAGAAACTACCTTGTAGGAATAACTGTGCTCTAAGGTTTTAGACACTTAAGCTTGAAAGTTTCCTGAAATAGCAAAGCTATACATATACTGTGATTGTCATGCTATTTCACTGTAATGTTATTATTTCATTCTGGGCATTCAGCTTTAGAGAGAATGTGAATTGACTTCAAGCATATGTGTGCATATGCTGAATTCCCAGGATTTTGCACTGAAGTGTAAGAGAACTGCTTGTTGATATTAAGTGAGTGAATTCATCTAGACAAGCCGTAAGGAAGTAATCCTCATAATACGTTAGAACTGACAACCTAAAATGAACTTTTCCAGGAAATAATTTTTAAGACTCAGATTTGAAATTTTTCACCTGCAAAAGGAGAGTATTGAACAAGCTCGAGTTGGTCTAATTAAATCCTTTTATATAATGTCTCCAAGATGTTTCTGTCACTTCTTAAAGATATTTCATAATTCAATAGAGTTGTAGGGCAGTTTGGGGGCAACCTCAATGACACATTTACATTTACATGAATCAATATACCAGGACAGATTCAGATTTATAGGCCATAAACATCATGGTTCTTGAATCTTAGAAGAATTAAAACACTTTTAAATGTTGTAAAATCAACAGAAGAAGTTAAAATGAAAAAACTGATACTCTGAAGAATTTAATTCTTCATATATGAATATGAATGTGCTGCAATTTCTCCTCTAAAGAGTTGATCATTAAGTGGAAGTACTGGCCAAAAATACCAGGATGAGAAATCCTATCAGTTCAAAACTGAAAATAAACTACATATCTGTTGTGGTTTGAGATGTGCAATCAAATAGTATTGTCCATGTTCAAGGGAAAAGTAAAACCTACAAAATATGCAACCAAACCCAGTCTTTAGTTGGAGCTCAGATAAAATGTTCAGGCCTGGAATTCAATTCAATCTTGTTCATTGTAGGCTTTGGGCAATCACTTGAATTTCTAACAAATCAGTTCACTCGGGTATTCCTTTCTATCCACTTCACATGGAAAATGCAATGAGAAAATTGATCTGAAAAGGGGAATGTACCACACTATTGAGTGGTATTGAGTGAGTTAGCTCTTCCTGCTTGGGCAACCATCCACCCACTTGTATCTCATTGTACCCACTCTGCCTCAGGCTCTGGGTTCCATTCACACTAGCTTCCATCAGCTAAGTACCACTTCCCCGCAACATGCTCTCTGCACATGGTGCCATTCACTGAGAGTACTCTTTTGGCCTCTGTGTGCTGTGCAACCTCCTGCACCTCTCTTTACTTAGTTTTGCTCTTTTCTCCTTCAGAGATCTCAGCACAGGCACCTCTTCTTGAGAGAAGCTTTTTCCAGATTGTATCACAACCTATCTTCTCCTCCTCCAAATCACATTGCCAAAGAGCTTAAGGTTCCTGACACAAATCCTCATGACCATCACACTTGTCAGAGTTTTAATTTTAAATTTATTTGATTGTTTTTGGTAATCTCTATGAGGGTAAGGATCATATTGATACTTACTGACTATATATCTCAAGAGCTTAATACAGCAATAGTTGCCCATTAAATACTTAGTAAATAATGGTTAGATGTATCATATGGGTAAGAATATGGATTTCAATATATCTGTTTTTAGGTCTTTATTTAAATGTGAGGTACTTCCTTAACCACATAATTTAAAATTATATCACATCTACTTCCAACCCTTCCTATCTGTCTTTCATTCTTTATTTTTCTCCAAAGCATTTAATTTCTTCTGACAAACTATCTATACCAATACCATACCAGTTACATAGTAGGAATAGATAATAAAATATTGATTAAAACATATTTGGCTCTGGCTTTTATATTTAAAGACCAGTCAGACTGTTTAGTCAATATTTTTCTTAATGTGTATTAAAGTCTGACTTATTTATTTATTTTATTTTACATCCCCTTGAAACTGGAGTTGCAGAAGGGCCTTAAAGATAACAATGAAATGGTGAAGTTGTACCATTTTAATGGTGGTTAAGAATCTGGACTCTGGATTCAGAATGCCTAGATCCAAATTCTGACATCAACACTTAGAGGCTATATGGCCTTAAGTATATTATTTAAACCCCAATTACTTCAACTGTAAAATTGGAACAATAGTTTCCATCCAATAGTGTTGCTGCAAAGATTATACACAGTAAGACATGCATAGTATTTAACACAGTGTTTCGTATAGGCAAATACTCAATAAATATTAATGTTGCTGTTACTAAAATGATGATTCCAGAGCCAGAGATCACTTTCAAAAATATGAGAAATAATAGGCATTGATGCAATTTCTCTGGGAATTCAGTAGTGTCATGTTGTTTTTATATATAACTTGACTCTTATCTACAATGCCTACCCTGATAATGACCACTGGTATAAGTGCTACCAACATGTGTTATGTAGTAAGCAAAAACCCTTTGCTCATACAATGGTGGAGTGAGGATACTCAACCACTGAAGAGATAGACTCTGCTTTCAAAGATTTTATATTTGAACTATAATTTAGAACAACATATAGAACTCAGCATTTTAATAAAATAATTGATATTAGAAATACAGTGGGCAAAGAGCTTGTTTGTTGTTGTGTTAATTTCTGGAAATTTCTATGTGTAAGATTGAATTTTTACTTGGACCTTGACCAAGGACTAAAGGAAACTTGCAGAGGGTAACGCCCATCAATTTATAAAAATCAATTGCACTCTTCCCTTTCCCACAAAGTAAAAAAATCAGAGAAATTAAACATTACTGGAAAATATGATAATCATCCCCAGTTAAAAGAAATTTCAATTTACAAACACTCTGGATATAAATGCAGCTAGCCAAAATTCACTTCTCACAATCAGATACTCACACTGTTAATTAGAATTACTTGTTGGAAGTTCATTTTTACATAGCAAACATTTGCATTTTTAAACGTCTTTTTTTCAACTTTAAAATATCTATAGAAACTAGAAAAAAGATTATTTCATCAATGTGTTTGGTATCTGTTTGAAATATATGAAGTAGGAGTTTTTCATTTACATATCAATGATTTATATAAAATCTGGTTTTGTAGCACATGCTGCTCGTCCTAAATATTGCCTCTACCAACCTTATATTAGTCATATGTTCAATCACTTTTAATCCATAAATCATTCAAGTCAAAAAAATTCAATGTGTCTCTGCTAGAAATGAAATAAATTCTAAATATCTGATTCATAATATTGCCCATTAGTTATAGTTTATTCAAACAGAGTATGTTCTCATTTTTATTGCTTAAAACAAGACGGGACAGAATTTTAATGTAATGAAATCTGAAGTCATCTGTTTTGGTCATTTTCATCCATAATACTTTGTTGGCAGTTCTTGTAGAAATATTGTGTATGTAGCAGCCTTATAGCTTGGGAAATCTGTATCACTTGGTATATGTCAGAAATAGAAGTTCATTTTAAGAGATAACCAGTCTGGTTTTAAAGAAGCCTGTCCACTCAATAGTGCCTAAAAATTTGTGAATTCAAGCATTCCCAAGATGATTCTGACACTATACATTTTGAGAGGCAGAATTTATCAAATTCCAAGGAAAGAGCTATTTCATCTGATTTCATGAGCATACCCTAATTACCATATTGATGTCTCCAGGCAGCTGTGAACTTGTTATTGCTCCCTAAGGATTCAAGCACCTGAATGACCCCATGCAGAGTTAGTTTTATTTAGGAGGATTAATACCCTCTTCTCTGAGTCTAAATGATTTTGCTTTCACCCTCAACTTTTCTGGTTTGACAAAAACAAAGTTTTCAGATTTATTATTCTATTTATGTGCTTTCCTTTTCATTTATTAGTTTTATAATTCTTTTATACACAAAAACTGGATGAAATAAATGTCCTTCTTCAAGGATCTGAGGAATTAAATTATTTATTTGTGTGTGTGTATTCATATATATATGAATATGATATATACACTTTAGATATAAATATATATATATTTACTGATATCCATATGATGAATAAATAATTCCTTCTGCATATATCACTAGGATAAATAAAAACCACTAAAGCCTTTTTAATTCAATAAAGTAAATTTTATCAAAACATTTTAATATAAGTAACCTTTAATAAAGCAATACCATTCCAAAGATATTATCCCAAGGGGAAAAACATCACAAAACTTACATGCAGAGGTATGTTATTAGGGGCTATATGTGTAGGGGCAGTGGGGAGCTAGAATAAAGAAAATGTTAATTATTATATGAAGTCTTAAAACATTTTGTACTGCAAAATATTAAATAGCTGTTCCAAAGGTTGGAGGACTTCTAGTTCCAGCAAAGTGATGAACCAGGCTACCACCAAACACTCTCACTATAAATACCTAGAAATACTAAAATTGCTTCCCCACACACATTTCTTAAATATATGGCTTAATGTACAAGAAAAACAAATATGCCAGGTGCAAAGCAAAAGATGAAAGCTAAAGCAGTAAGCAGGTGAGCTGCTATCACATCAGCCTTGGAAGGTTGGTTGTACCTTGTGCACTTCTGTCTATAGCAGTCCCTTTAAAACATACATTCACTATGTAAGAAGTTGTTCACCATGTAAGAACTTGTTCGTTATGCTTCAGAAGATTGGAGATTGTTGAGAATTAGGCTTGGGGTTGATTAATGATTATGCATTGAGTCCCCTATACAGAATTTTATTGTTGTTAACAACCATTTGATCAATAAATATGAGAGATGCCCTCTCAAAAAAAAAAAACATACTGTAGAGATGGTTTGTGGGAGGTAAATTCCCTCAACTTTTGCTTATTTGCAAATTGTTTAATCCCTGTTTCAAATTTAAGTGATAATCTTACCACGTAGAGAATTCTTAGTTTGAGGACCTTCTGTTTCATTGCATTAAAGATATCGTATGCCACTCCCTTCTGGCCTGTAAGGTTTCTGCTGAAAAGTCTGATGGAATTTCCCTTTATGTGATCTTTTTTCTCTCTCTAGCTGCTTTTAATACTCTGTCCTTGTCCTTGATCTTTATCATTTTAATTATTATATATCTTTGTGTTGTCTTCCTAGGGTCCCTTGTGTTAGGAGATCTGTGAACTTCCATGGCCTGAGAGATTATTTCCTTCCCCAGATTGGGGATGTTTACAGCAATTATTTCCTCAAAGATACTTTCTATCCCTTTTTCTCTCTTCTTCTTATGGTACCCCTATAATGCATATATTGTTCTGTTTGGATTGGTTGCACAGTTCTATTATTCTTTCAGTCTTAGAGATCCTTTTTTCTCTCTGTGCCTCAGCTTCTTTGTATTCCTGTTCTCTAATTTCTACTTCATTTACCATCCCTCTACCTCATCTAATTTGCTTTTAAATTCCTCCATTGTATGTTTCATTTCAGTCTGTATTTTTTAAAAGTTTCTATCTCTTTCTTGAAGTCCTTCCTGAGATCCTGAATATTTTTCTGTAGCTCCATGAGCATATTTATGATTTTTATTTTGAAATCTTTATCAGGAAGATTGGTGATTTCAGTTTCACTTAGCTCTCTTTCTGGAAACTGCTGAATTATGTTTGTACAAAGTTTTTTTGTCATTTTATTTTTCTAGCGATTTCTACAGAATAATAACTTTGTGTAGGCAGCACCCTCTAGTGCCCAGAAGCTCTACTCTCTGGAGCTTCCCAGCACCTGGAGCAATGGTGGGGGTTGCGGGCAAGTGGCACCAATGCCTTCCAGAAGGAAAGAGCCCTTTCCTGCTTCCTGGCTACAGTGCTGCTTCCACTGCCAGGTCCAGTGGGCCAAGCATGCAGGGAAGAACCTGTGCATTATGCCCCTGTAGCTGCCATAGGTGGGGCCACCCTCCAACTGGCCTGGCACAGTGGCAGGGGGGTACAGATATGCAGACCTGTGCCTGCCAGGAGGAAGGAGTGACAGGCTGCCTATCACAGCAGGGGGCCTCGTGGCTGCATTGCCAACCAGGAGGATGGAGCGTGTGAAGCTCCTGAAAGTTCCCTATCTGTTGGGCTGAGTGTGCCATGATGATTTTGTCCACCTGCCTTTTCTCCTGAACAGCAAGCTCTGTATAATCTTTGACCCTTTAGCAGCCCTCTCATTGGGAAGTCTTTCAAAGTGCCCACCTTTCTTTTGTCCCAAAGCTGCTGGCTGTGGGTATCTGTTCTCCACAAGTGGCTGGAATATCAGTCTCTGAGTATTCTGCCTGTTTTTGCTTTCCAACCCCACTAACCTTCAGAGCATCATGTAATGTGGGGTTGTGCTCCTAGAGCAGATCTCCAGGAGTGTTTAGCAGTCCTGGGCTTCTACTCCCTCCCTGCTCCATTTCTCTTCCTCCCACCTGTGAGCTGGGGTGGAGCAAGGGCTTGGGTCCCACCAGATTTTGGCTTTGCTACTTTACCCTTTTCTGTGATGTCTTCTCTTTTCCCCAGACATAGGCAGTCTGTTATGCAGTATTCGGGTAGCTCTTTCAGAACTAGTTGTATTTACTGTATTTTTGTATTATATGTGGTTTTGGGAGCAGGTTTCTGCCTCACTTCTCATGCCACTATCTTTTTCCACACAGTGTTAGTTGTACCTTGTAATGACTAAAAGTTTAGTTAGATTTTGAAAGCACACAAGGATATGAGTCCTCTAACAACTGCAAATCCTTTGAAAAGAAGAGAAAAATCATTCTACAGAGTCACCGGAGAGATAACAAGGTTGGTTTCTCAGATGCTACTGATGAACATCCATATCTCCTTGGCACTGTACTGTACACATGGGACTGCTTACAATTAGTACCTGTACCAGTTTGCCTAAGGACATTTTCCCCCAGGCTTCAGACACAAGACATGCATAACATCAGCTGTAAGTCTTGGAAGTACTAGAAGGGTGCCCAGAAACCTCAACTAATGATGGGTGAGGATTTTGTAGATAAATACACCAGCTTGCTCATTCACATAAGTGAGTATTCTATACTTTCTCCTAGAATTCCCCAGCAGGACTGAAATCCACTGGCCCACAGCAGTAACTTGGTTGGTAATGCAGACTCCATTGGGTTTTTTTTCCTCCCTGCCTCACTTGGCCATACCCTATTTATTTTCCTGATGTCCTGTTCCAAACTGGGTAGTTTTTTTAATTTGAGTTCTTGCTTCAGTGTTCTAACTTTACTTTTAGACTCATTTTTATTCTGGTGCTGAGTAGGACAGAAAAATTACCCTCAGAAAAATTACGACTTTATCTTTTACTGTTGTAGTCCACATTGTTGGTTCCATATGTAGTCTATATTGTTTGGTACAGAGAATCCTAAACCAAGTTAATATTTTAAAAATATTGACGTTGAATTTTCTTTTAAGTTGCTACAGGAAAGTGATGTACATAGAGCACCTACAACAAGGAAATTCAAAATTTCCATACAGAGAAACTTCAACAATATCCCTTGTGGGAATCCCATGGGGTGGAAAAATGATGCATGCTTGAAATGAGCTCATAGTTCAAAAATTATTAAACACAACAAGAAACAAACTGCCATGAGAAAAGAAGATGCAACAAAGAATTGGCACACCCAAGAACTGAACAACAAGGAACATGAATGAAATTATAAAATACATATATTTAAACAATTAAAAGGAAAATTTTATGCTGTCAAAATAAGATAACATTATGAATGAAAAATGAGGTTTGAAAAATAACTAGAGAACACCTTATTAAATGAAAAAGGATTGTCTTAATACAGACTGAAAACATAAAATACAAGTAAAGACACAAATCAATGTACCTGAGTATAAGTGTGGGAAAATTATGTAAAATGTAGCACAGGCTGGACAATAGACTGAATACAAGACATACACAGGGACTTGAGAGATCTAGGCAATAGGTTCAATATACACTAAAAGTAGGAGTTAAATCTATAATATTATTAATAATAATATTATAATGCTTGTCTTGGGTGGTTTTTTGAGATGGATTGCTAAGTGAAAGAAGCAAGAAGCAAGAAATTAAATAAAATATAACCCCATTAGTATAAAACAATACCAAGTATGAAAAGAAATTATGTGTGTGCATGTGTGTCATATTATGTGATCAAGGTGACATTATTGAAGAATACCCACTAGGTTATTAAAGATACCAGAGTCAGAGTAAGAAGAATGAGAGAAGATTATAGAGGAAAAGAGAAGTAAGGCAAAAAAGAATAAAGCAGTTATATTTTTTAAAATAAAATTATGTTTAGATAACTGATATGATCCATTTATGTAAAATTAAAATGCTTTTTCCCTTATGCACATCAAAGTATTCATGGAAGGATGACCATCAAAATGACAATTATAGTTACCTCCAACTGAATTTATGTGATTTTTTCTTTTTCCTTAAATACTTATGCATTGACTTCTTTCTTGTTTTTTATTGAAGCATAGTTGATACACAATCTTATAGTAGCTTCAACTATACAACACAGTGGTTCAACAGTATCACAGATTATTAATTCCTCACTCCCACTAGTACAGCTACTGTCTGTCAACATAGAAAGAAGTTACAGGGTAATCAGCTATATTCTCCATGCTGTACTACCATCGCTGTGACCAAGTCAAATTATGACTGAAAATTTTTGTTCCCTTTTATCCCCCTCACCCTCCCCACCTACCCAAGCCAACCCTTCCCCCCATTATAATCACCAGTCACTTCAGTGTCTGTGAGTCTACTACTGTTTTGTTCATTCTGTTTTGTTTTTAGATTCCACAAATAAGTGAAATTATATGATATTTGTCTTTCTCTGCCTGGCTTATTTCACTTAGCATAATATCCTTGTTATTGTAAATGGCTTGATTTCTTTTTTTTAAATGGCTGAATATTATTCCATTGTATAAATGTACCACATCTTTATTATCCATTCATCTACTGATGGAAACTGTTGCTTCCGTATCTTGGTTATTGGAAATAATGCAGCAGTAAACATAGGGTTGCATATATGTTTTCAAATCAGAGATTTTGTTTTCATTGGATAAATTACTGCAAGTGGAATTTCTGGGTCATATGGTATTTCTATTTTTAGTTTTTTGAGGACCATCCATACTGATTTCCACAGTGGCTGCCCCAATTTATATTCTCACCAGCAGTGTAGGAATGTTCCCTTTACTCCACATCCTCACCAACACTTGATATTCTGTTTTGGGTAGTGGCCATTCTAACTGGTGTGAGGTGATACTGTGGTTTTGATTTTCATTTCCCTGATGATTAGTGATGTGGAACATCTTTTCATGTGCCTGTTGGACATCTGTATTTCTTCTTTGGAAAAATGTCTGTTCAGATTGTCTGCCCATTTTTTAAACAAGTTATTTGCTTTTTTGGTGTTGAGGTGTATGAGTTCTGTATATATTTTGGATGTTAACTCCTTATCAGGTAAAGCATGTACAAATATATTCTCCCATGCTGTAGGTAGCATTTTTTGTTCTGCTGATGGTGTTCTTTGCTGTACAGAAGCTCTTTAGTTTGATGTAGTGCCACTTGCTCATTTTTTGTTTTTTTTCCCTTGCCTGAGGTGATGTGTCCAGGAAAAATTGCTCATGCTTATGTTCAAGAGAGTTTTGCTTGTTTTCTTCTAAGGGTTTTATGGTTTCACGTCTTACATTTAGGTCTTTCATCCCTTTCATGTTTACTTTTATGTATGCAGTAATCCCATCTCATTCTCTTGCATGCAGCTGTACAGTTTTCCCAACACCAGTTATTGGAGAGGCTGTCTTTTCCCCACTGTATATTTATGGTTCCTTTACCATACAATAATTTACCATATATGCATGGGTTTATATCTTGTCTCTCTAGTCTGTTCCATAATCTATGGATCTGTTCTTGTCCCAGTACTCTATTGTTTTGATCACTGTAGTTTTGTAGTATAGCTTGAAGTCAGGGATCATAATGCCACCAGCTTTGTTTTTTCTCAGCATTGGTTTGCTTATTATGTTTTTTTTATGGTTCCATATGAATTTTAGGATTGTTTTAGCTCATTGAAAGATACCATTGGTATTTTGATATGGATTGCACTGAATCTGCATATTATTTTGGGTAGGATGGCCATTTGGACAATATCAATTCTTCTTATCCATGAAGATTGGATAGCTTTCCACTTATTTGTGTCTTCTTTAGTTTCTCTCATAAGGGTCTTACAGTTTTCCGAGTACAGATCTTTCAACTCCTTGGTTAGGTGTGTTCCTAGGCATTTGATTCTTTTTGATGCAATTATAAGTGGAATTATTTACCTTATTTTTCTTTCTGCTAGTACATTGTTAGTATATAAGAAAGCAATTGATTTCTGTTATTAATTTGGGATCCTGCAATTTTGCTGAATCTACTTGTTATTTCTAAGAGTTTTTTTTGTGGAGTATTTAAGGTTCTATATATAATATCATGTCATCTGCAAATAGTGAGATTTCTTTCTTTCTTACCAATTTTGATCCCTTTTATCACTTTATCTTGTCTCATTGTCATGGCTCCAGTATTATGTTGAGTGAAACAGGTAAGAGTTCACAACCTTGTCTTGCTTCTCATCATAGAGGAAAAGCTTACAGTTTTTTGACATTAAGTATGTTAGCTGTGGGTTGGTCATATATGGTCTTTATTATGGTGAGGTACATTCTCTCTATACCCATTTTGTTGACAGTTATCATGGAAAAAAAAACTGAATTTAGTCAAATGCTTTTTCAGAATTTATTGTGATGATCATATGATTTTTTTCCTTCATGTTAATGTGGTGTTAAACATTGATTGATTTATGAATATTGCCATATTTGCATCCCTGTAATAAATCCCACTTGGTCATGATGGATGATCCTTTCGATGTACTTTTGAATATTTTCTTGAGGAGTTTTGTATTTATATTCATCATGGATATTGGTCTAAACTTTTTTTTTCTTGTAGTGTCTTTGGGGTTGGTATTACAGTAATGCTGGCCTCATATAATGAGTTTGGAAGTACTCCCTCCTCTTCTAATTTTTGGAATACTTTAAGAAGGATGGGTATTAGCTCTTCTTTAAATGTTTGGTAAAATTCAGCTGTGAAGCTATTTGGTCCTGGACTTTTATTTGTGGGAAGTTCTTTGATTACCCATTCAATTGCATTACTGGTAATTGGTCTGTTCAGATTTGCTGTTACTTCCTGGGTCTGTCTTGGAATGTTGTATTTTTCTAGGAATTTGTCCACTTCTAGGTTGTCCACTTTATTGGCATGTAATTTTTCATAGAATTATCTAACAACTTATTGTTTTTCTGTGGTCTCTTTAATTGTGAGTTTAGACTGTTTATTTGGGATTGTTCTTGTTTCGATGTAGGACTGCATTGCTAGGTAATTTCCTCTTAGAACTGCTTTTGTGGCATCCCACAAATTTTGGACTGTTGTATTTTGGTTTTCATTTCTCTCCATGTATTTCTTAATTTCTGTTTATTTGTTCCTTGATCCATTATATAGAAGCATGTTGTTTAGCCTCCATGTGTTTGTAGGCTTTTTTGTTTTCTTTGTGCCATTTATTTCTAGTTATATACCATTGTAGTCTGAGAAGTTGATTGATATAATTTCAATCTTTTTTAACTTACTGAGGCTCTTTTTGTGGCCTGTATGTGATCTATTCTTGAGAATCTTCCATGTACACTTGAGAAAAATGTGTATCCTGCTGCTTTTGGGTGAAATGTTCTGTAGGTATTTGTTAAGACCATCTGATCTAATGTGTTTTTCAGTGCCTCTGTTTCCTTGTTTATTTTTCTGTCTGGTTGATCTGTTTATTGACATGAGTGGTGTGTTAAAGTCTCCTAAAATGAGTGAGTTGCAGTCTATTCTCCCCTAGTTCCGTTAGTATATTTTTCACATATTTAGGTGCTCCATTGTTGGGTGCATAGATATTTATAATGGTTTATCTTCTTTTTGGACTGAACCATTTATCATTGTATAATGTCCTACTTTGTCTCTTGTTATTTTCTTTGTTTTTAAGTATACTTTGTCTAATAAAAGTACTGTTACTGCTGTTCTTTTCTCCTTATTATTTGTGTTAAATATCTTTTTCCATCCCTTCACTTTTAGTCCCTGTATGTCTTTAGGTCTGAACTGAGTCTCTTGGAGGCAGCATATAGATGGGTCATGTTTCTTGATCCATTCTACCACCCTATGTCTTTTGATTGGTGCATTCAGTCCATTTACATTTGAGTTAATTATTGATAGGTATGTACTTATTGCAATTTTATTAATTGCTTTCTGGTTGTTTCTGTAGTTCCTCTCTGTTCCTTTCTTCCTCTTTTATACTCTAGTCTTGTTATTTTATGGTTTGCTTTAATGTTGTGATTGAATTTCTCTTTTTAAATTTTTGTCTATCTATTATAGGCTTTAGGTTTGTGGTTACCATAGGTTCATGAATAGTTTTCTAACTACAGAACAGTTTATATTAAGTTGATTATTGCTGTTGCAAACACAATGTAAAAGTACTTCCTTTTTATTTTTCTTCCTCCTCCACACTTCTGTACTAAATGTGATAATCTGTATTGTTTTTGTGTGTTTCTCGTGACTTTGTGTATAGTTGGTTTTACTATTTTTGTTTTCTTTTGTTTTAATTCATGCTTGCTTGATAAGTAATTGATCTCCTACCTTTACTGTGAGTTTATTTTTACTGGTGAAAACTACTTTCGCTTAAGAACATTTCCATCTACAAAGTCCCTTTAACATATCCTGTAATGCTGGTTTAGTGGCAGTAATTTCTTTAGCCTGTATTGACATTTTTCTTAAGGGAACATGTTTTATTTATGTAATTACATCCTTATCTTTAACTTTACTTCAACCATTCCAAAACCATTAAGTTTTTCCTATATAGAGAGAAAAAAAAGGTAATGGACATATTTCTGTGTTCAGATTTGTTGATATACAGTATACATAATAACTGTTATCCTTACATTTCTGTGTCTTTCACTTCTTATTTATTAGCAATGCCTAATAGTACTGGGGCTAAACCTCAGCACATATTGTGTTTACTGCCCTAGTTCATTTGGATACAGTCTTGTGCAAATAAAAAGGAGAGTAAGTAAGCACAGCTACCAATAAAAATATACTATGTAGTTTCTAAGAAGCTGGCATACCACTTTCTCTGTTATTTCCAGTAGTTAGGAAAGCTAATCTCAGCATTACCAGGCAATATATATTGGCTACATAATTTTTAAATATTTTTATCAATTAGTTCATTATTAATTTATCCAATTAAAACAAATTATTAAAACAAATCTTGAAAATGCCATCATAGTCAGTTGCTGAAATTGTCATTTTCGGAAATAACACCAAACACAAAAGGTTAAAAAAAAACAAAAATAAATGTGACCATATCAAACTAAAAACTTCTTCAAAACAAAGGGCACCATCAACAACATGAAAAGGCAACATACTATTAAGTAGGTAGAACATATTTGTAAAACATCCATGTAACAAGCAGTTAATAATCAAAATATATTAGAAACTCATACAAGATAATAGCAAAAATAAAAAGCTAATTAAAAAATGGCCAGAGGCTCAAATAGACATGTCTCCTTTGGAGACATATGGATGGCCAACAGACACATGAAAAGATGCTCAACATCACTAATTACCAGGAAAATGAAGGTCAAAACCACAATGACATATCCCTTATACCTTTTAGAATGGCCAGTATCAAAACAAGAAATAAAAAGTGTTGGCAATGATGTGGTGAAAAGGAGCCCTGTACACTGTTCATAGAAATATAAATTGGTGCAGCCACAATGGAAAATAGTATGGAGGTTCCTCAAAAAATTAAAGATAGAAATACTATATGATCCAGCAATTCGACTTCTGGGTATTTATGTGAAGAAATCAAACACACTAACTTGATAGGATAGATGCACTCCTATGCTCACTGCAACATTATTTACAATACCAATTTAAGTGTCCATTGACAGATGAACAGATAATGAAGATGTAGTATGTATGTGTATATATAAAAATATACAATGCAATATTATTCAGCCATAACGAGGAATGATTTATTATAATTTGCAACTTTTGTGAAAACCAGGATGGACTTTAAGGGCATTATGCTAAGTGAAATAAGTCTGGCAAAGAGAACTACAATATGCTCTCACATGTGAAACCTAAAAGCAAAAAACAAACAAAAAGTTAATTGGTACAGAGAATAGATTGGTGGTTGGCAGGAATGGGGTTGAGGGAGGTGTGAGAAATGGGTGTAAAAGAAAGAATGGGTGAATGGGAGCCAAAGGTACAAGCTTTTGGTTATACAATAAATAAGTCTAGAGGATATAATGTACAGCGTGGAAACCATAGTTAATAACACTGTATTACATATCTGAAACTTACCAAGAGCAAATCTTAAAAGTTCTTACTACAAGTAAAAAAATTCTGTAACTATGTATGGTGGTAGATTAACTAAATTTACTCTGTGATCATTTAAAAATACATACAAGTATCAAATCATTATATTGTGCACCAGAAACTAATATGATGTATGCAAACTATACTTCAATGAAAAGTAATAATTTAAAAAGGAAACACCACCAAAATAATCAATATTCTGAAAACATATCTTCAAACACAAACAAATTTCTATGCTTATTCTACTTAGAACTGTATTCTTGTTAGATTCAAATAAAATAGGCAGTCTTTAGGCAAAATTGATTTTAGTGCAGGTGGGGCATAGGCTTTTGTTAACCATACCTCTTAATTGACTTTAACATTATGAGTCATTATACAGTAATAAAATGCCATTAAATACCTAAATAAGATGTACATGTCAGTTTAACCTCCTCCATAAAATGTCCAACCCTAAACACATACACATAAGCATGCACATGTATGGACATATGCATACACTGTAAATTTCTTCATACTTAACCTAGACAATTGATGCAAAAAGCTCTGCATTATAAAGGGATTGGTATCTTTTTAAAAGGGATCAGCATCAAAATTTAAAAGTCGAGATCTTGCTGAGAGTATGTGCATGTGCATGTTTCAGGAAAACCATGTTTATTCACTGGATTTTTCACAAGGATCAGACAGACACAGAAAAGTATTATGCCATGACTGTCCAGGAAGAGTAAGAGAACAAGTGACTCACCTACTTGTGTGTGCAATTAACTCTTTTATTCCTTTATTGTGAGAATGAGTATCATGACTCTTAGGCAGTTGTGTTGCCACTATGTGATTTCAATAAGAAAGTTAGAATTTTAGTGTCATTGTAAATGAATCTGCATTCAATATTTAAATAAGATTGAGGAAAATAATTAGTCACAACTGAATAAAAAAGATACCAGCTGGAGTTCTGCTCATTAACAGGATGCCAACAGAACATGTAAGGTTCTTAAGAATTGCACTGTCCTGCTGTTCATATTAACATCTATTTAATCAATGCTTTTATTGTAGTGTATGAGTTGGACTCAACTCTCTCAGAACATGAGCCAAATTCATATTTGCTTCAGGAGATTGAAGAGCTAGTTTGATCAAAAGAAATTTTCTTATAATTAAAGTTTGCCAAATTTCCTTTTTTTACTGACAATGTGATTGAATGAGCAGTTTTGCCAAAGTGAAGCTTCCCAAGTTATATGGATGAAAGAGATTGCAAGCAAAATAGAAATATTCCAGAAAATTCAGTATTGTTTGCAGCTTTGGGTAATTATTTGCTTCTATTATACCAAGTGTTTTCTTTAACTAATATTGTAGTCATTTTGATGCCAACTTTTATTTTATTTTCTTCCTCACATTCAGCTCTTCCAAATAACTCCAGTAACTGAAAGTTATCCTGTCACTATGTCAATTCTCTGTTATGCATTTAAAAACAATTTAACATACTATACAACCAAGTAGAGGTTACTAACAGTAGAGGTGACTAAAGTATATAATTGAGGTATTAACAGCTACTGTTATAAGGAGGCTGGTAGAGCAACTGCTTTCTTTGTAATTACATTAAATATAAGTTAAACAGTCTGGTTAAAAGATAATAATAAAAGTTAAAAAGTTTTTAAAAGCAATACAATACTTTTAAGAGAAGCAAATAATAGGACATTGAAAATTTAAAGTAAGATAGGAAAAGATATACCATGCACTTCCTAAGTACAGAAAGATAGCACTTTCTCCATCACTAATATATCTAACACTAAAGGGGATCCTGGGTTATATAATGAAGAATGCATGCTGCTTGCACTGTATCTCACACCTCCTGCAGAGCCATTTAAGACAAGAATTAGTGGGGATAAATAAAGATATTAAAAATGATAAAAGGGAATTTCCACCAGGGAGAATACACATATATACATATGTTTACATATGAATATATGATATATATCATCTCAACACATAATAGACAAAAATTGGCAAGTAGAAAATAGTCAAATCCTCTATTATGTTGGAAAACTGTAAAGGAGCTGTTAGCGATTCATAGAAAAGGCAGGAAATAAATACTAGCGACACTATAGAGGGTTAGAATTACATCTTTGATCTAATGATATATTAAAAAGAGTTCACAAAGTCACCTGGATAAACATTATTTAGTACTGCATATGTAACAACCATCTATACTGGCCTGTGGGGACTCTGAAAGAAAGTCTTGTTGAATTTTAAGTTAAGAAATCGTATAAATCATGTTTTTTGACCACAATGAAATTATTCTAAGAAACAATTTTAAAGATAACTAAAATTATCCCATCTGTTTAGAATTAAGTTTCATACTAACAAATTACTGAAAAGAAGAAAAATAAAAATCAGAAAATTGTTTACATTGAAAACAGAGCATGTGATGAAATCTGTGTGATACATCTGAAGTTGTGTTTAAGGAGAATATTATAGTATTAGTGTATATATCAGAAAAAAGGTGAACATAAGTTCTCAATAAGCTAGGGGAAAAAACTAAAAGAAGCTCAAAGAAAGTAGAAGAAAGAAAAAATTAAGAAGAACCTCCAATTCTTTTTATGACTTTCATAATAAACCCTAATGAAGACATTAGCAGAAAGGAAGACTGTACACCTCTCTCTCACAAGAAAATACATATAAAAGCCTAAACAAATATTAATAAATCAAATATAACTATAGACTTGGTTTATTAATAAACTAAAAAGAGGAATTTGTTCTAGGAACTCTTGGTTGGTATATTAACACATATAGAAATATATAAAATTTATAAACCAAATAGAATAAAGTAGAAAATCATGATTATTTCAACAGAAGTAGAAGTCACATTTGAACAAATTCTGTACCTATTCACAATAAAAATAATTTATATTAAACTTTGAATAAATGGAGTCTTCATCTAATAAAGGATACTAACAAACTAATTATAGCAACTATAATAAGTTGAAGAACTGAAAAGCAAAAGCTTTTCTTTTTTCAAAAAGGATAAGATTAGGTTGTGCCCTAAGTCAACTTTCAGTCAATATTTTACTGGATATCCTAGACAGCATGATAAAGCAAAGATAATACAATTATAAGGATTGATAAGGAAGTGAAGAGAAATGTGTTAAGTGATAAGGAAGTGATATGAAATGTGGTGATTAAGAAATGAGTGTCATTTATATGTACAAATGTATGAGTATGTAGCAGAAAAATCATATATATACTAAAGAAAAACTATTAATATCAATAAGAGAATTGAATAGCTTTGGAGGACATGAGGTCAATATAAATAACATTGCAATTATGTTACTAGCAACAAATAATTAGAAAATGAGCTTAAGAATACATCTAAAACATTAAAAACCCTAAAGAATCCACTCCAAAACTACTTCATCTAATATCTGAATTGAGCAAAGTTGCAGGATACAAAATTAGTACACAAAAATCTGTTCCATTCCTATACACTAATGATGAACTAGCAGAAACAGAAATCAGGAAAACAATTCCATTCACAATTGCAACAAAAAGAATAAAATACCTAGGAGTAAACCTAACCAAGGAAGTGAAAGACTTATACTCTGAAAACTACAAGACACTAATGAGAGAAATTAAAGAAGATACTAATAAATGGAAACACATCCCATGCTCATGGATAGGATTAATATTGTAAAAATGGCCATACTGCCTAAAGCAATCTACAGATTCAATGCAATCCCTATCAAAATACAAACTGCATTCTTCAACAAACTAGAGCAAATCGTTCTAAAATTAATATGGAACCACAAAAGACTCCAAATAGCCAAGGCAATCCTGTGAAGGAAGAATAAAGCAGGGCGAATTATGCTCCCTGATTTCAAGCTCTGCTACAAAGCCACAGTAATCAAGACAATTTGATACTGGCACAAGAACAGACCACAGACCAATGGAACAGACTAGAAAGCCCAGATATAAACCCAAGCATATATGGTCAATTAATATATGATAAAGGAGCGATGATAAACAATGGGAAAATGACAGTCTCTTCAACAACTGGTGTTGGCAAAACTGGACAGCTACATGCAAGAGAATGAAACTGGATTATTGCCTAACCCCATACATAAAAGTAAACTCAAAATGGATCAAAGACTTGAGTGTAAGTTATGAAAATAAAAAACTCTTAGAAGACAACATAGGCAAAAATCTCTTGAATATAAACATGAGCAACTTTTTCCTGAATGCATCTCCTCCAGCAAGGGAAAGAAAATAAAAAATGAACACATGGGACCACAAGCTTCTATACAGCAAAGGACACCATCAGTAGAACAAAAAGGCATCCTACATTATGGGAGAATATATTTGTGAATGACATATCCAAAAGAGGTTAACATTCAATATATATATAGAACTCACACATCTCAAAAACCCTAAAAGCAAGTAACCTTATCAAAAAATGGGCAGAGGATATGAACAGACACTTCTCCAAAGAAGAAATTCAGATGCCCAACAGGCACATGAAAAGATGCTTCACATTGCTAATTATCAGGGAAATGCAAATTAAAATCACAATGAGATGTCACCTCACACCAGTAAGGATGACTACCATCCAAAAGACAAACAAAAACAAATGTTGGAGAGGATGTGGAGAAAGGGGAACCCTCCTACAATGCTGGTGGGAATGTAAACTAGTTCAACCATTGTGGAAAGCAGTATGGAGATTCCTCAAAAAACTAAAAATAGAAATACCATTTGACCCAGGAATTCCACTCCTAGGAATTTACCCTAAGAATGCAGGAGCCCAGTTTCAAAAAGACATGTGTACCCCTATGTTTACTGCAGCACTATTTACAATAGCCAAGAAATGAAAGCAACCTAAATGTCCATCAGTAGATGAATGGATAAAGAAGATGTGGTACATATACACAATGGAATATTATTCAGCCATAAGAAGAAAACAAATCTTCCCATTTGCAACATGGGTGGATCTAGAAGGTATTATGCTCAGTGAAATTAGCCAGATGGGGAAAGACAAGTCCCAAATGATCTCATTGATCTGTGAACTATAGCAACAAACCAAAAACTGAAGGAACAAAACAGCAGCAGACTCACAGAACCCAAGAATGGACTAACAGTTACCAAAGGGAAAGGGACTGGGGAGGGTGGGTGGGAAGGGATGGAGAAGGGGAATAGGGGCATTATGATTAGCAGACATAATATAAGGGGGTCATGGGGAAGGCAGTGTAGCACAGAGAAGACAAGTAGTGACTCTAAAGCATCTTGCTATGCTGATGGACAGTGACTGTATTGGAGCATGTGGTGGGGACTTAATAATAGGGGGGATATAGTAACCACAATGTTGTTCATGTGATTGTGTATTAATGATACCAAAATAAAAAAGAATACATCTAAAGAAAGAGGGGCAATTCTACTAAAAAGAAAAATATAAAACATTATTGAAATTTCAGAATATATTTAGAAAATGTGTTTTTAAAAAAGCTCTAAAATGGAGAGGGTATAAAATATTTATATACTGGATGACTAAATATTATTAAGATATTAATTTTCCCCAAATTGATCAATTTATTCAAGATAATGCCAGTATAAATGCTAATAACAAGTATTTTTGTAAATTAACAAGTTCATCCTAAATTTACAGAGAAATTAAAAAACAATAGGCCAGACAAATCTGAATCACAAAGTTAGAGAATATACAGATCACCATAAAGCCTCATTTAATTGTGGGAAAAAAGTTCTATTTTTTTAATAAACTATTTTTGAAAAAGGTCTATACTTCACAGAAAAATTGAACAAATACACAAAGTGTTATCATATGCATTGCACCCAGTTTCCACTTTTCATTGTCATCTTCCATTAGTATGGCATGTTTATTACAATTCGTAAATCAATATCAATACATAATTATTAACTAAAGGCCAGTTTTTCCATTGTTTATGAAATAAGGATTGATCCAGTTTTAGTTACCCTGTCATGGTAAAAAAAGAAAGCTTCTCACTGCTTCAACAGTTTAAACTCAAGATCCCTACACTGTTTCCTTCTATTTTAACTAGAAGCCTCTAGATGGATAGCTTTTTTTAAAACCTGTCCCCAGTCAGTCAAATGAGTGTACTACTATAGCACTTTGTCGATGCTAACCACATGAGTTGTATATAGAAAAATCAAAAGTTGATATCCACTATAAAATGTGAGATGCAATGTTATTGTCAAATATGTTATCTGATCAACATTCTTTTACTTATCTTTATATATTCATTCTGGTCTGACATAGAGTATCTCTTCAGTAAATATTTGTTAAATGTATGAATAACTATGGCGTGGCTAATATAAATCCACTTTCTTGGATATTTGAAGTTGATCTACATTTTAAAAAACACAGTGTTTATTTAGACATTTTAGTTCTAATCCAGTAAAGTAACTGATAATTTCCAAATTAATTTTAATACATACTTAATAAACAGTGGAAATCCTTGCTTAATTATTTAAAAATAATATATAGTAAGCTAATTTGCTCTTGATTAATCAACATTAACCAGTAGGTGGTAATTAAGCTACCACATGCATATTATTTTGGTTTAGAGGAAAAAATACATGCATTGAACATGATTTATTCATTTGAAGTGCCCAAGCTTTAAGTTCTTTCTCAGGTCACGAAGTTACTAGATATTCTACAATTAGATAATGTAGCTTTAATAATGTTAATGATTGAGACACTTTTGACACTTTGTAAATATTCTTAGTCTATGTACAATATTTTAAAATCTAGATATATGTTGTTGCTTATGACTATTCAATAATTCTAAATGTGCTATTTGAAATGGCTTTGGAAAGTAACATAATTTTCTGATGTATTATGATCACCAACTAGGAGACACAATTTAGCTGGTATGAATTCAGTAGTGCACAAGGAAGTTTTTGCCATTATGGAATTTGTATTATTTAAGCAGAACAAAAAATTTATCCAGCTCTCCTCATTTATATGCCTTCTTTTGTATTTCTTATCTTGCTTGTTTTCTTTGTCCTGATTTCCAAAATGAAATGTTGTTACATTTCAGAAAACTGATGATTTGCAATAACTGCAATAGATTTTAATTAAACTGCCTCTTAATTAAGAGCTGACTGCACTTATGCCTAGTTTATGAGACCTGTGATTAATAAGTATTAGCAAATGTAATTGATTTCTAATTCAGCTCAAGTACATTAATTCTCTAATTCTGCCAGTATGGTATTTATGCATATGAGATTTTATAAATATATATGCATGGAATGAAAAAGATTACTTTGGCATAAAACTTGATTGCATAAGGAGTAACAGCATATGCAATGTCAGCTTATTGTGATTTCAAAAGTTTTCTGATTCATTAGTCAAGAGGATTTTGTCTCTTGAATAGTTCAGTTTGTCTTAGTACCTTTTTTGAAATAGTATAATTTCTTTTACTCAGTTTCAAAATCTATGTGTATTCAGTCACATAAATGGACTCTTTATTACTTTTTAATATCCCAATATTCTCATATCTCAAATTGTTTTATTCTAACCCTTCTTTAATTAATTTGATGCAGCTAGAGTAAGGGATTTGTAATAAGGGAGAAATATCTGCTCAAGTGAAAACAGCATAGTAATATACATCAGGACTCTTGTACTAAGAAAATATTAATAATTAATTTACCATTGTACCACCCTTTCACAGTAGAGTATATTATAGACAGTCTTGTTTGCTTAGTTCCTCCTATTTTTATTTCATTCATTTTATCTCAATACCAACAAGGAATAAATGCCATTACCAGTTCAAAATTAAAATAGCAATGCCTTTCTGCAAATGCACTATTTGTGCAAAATACTTTGTACACAACAAACATAATCATATTACTTATGTTAATTTGCCACTATCCCCCATCAAGTCCCAGCCATCCTCCTCTTTTTTCTCTTCCTGCAAAGCTGAGTACAGTTCCCTCCACAAACCATTTGACTCTATGTGTATAGTATTAATGCAGCACAATTTCCAATAAAGACTAAAAATGTCTCTAGGCATACTTTCTGGATTTTTTTTCTGACAGTAATAGATTCAAAATGTCAATAGCAGCAAAAAGAAGATACAAACATAGAATCTGTAGGGAACAACAAAAAGGATGTAAAGTGTTACTACTCAGAACATTCATCATTTGATAAAGTGAACATATAGTCTTTCAAATTGTCAACAATTTTTTTCAGAAGGAGAAACAGCTGAAATAATCCCCAAATTCATTTCATTGGAACCTCCAGATTTCGTGCCAAGATCTGAGAGAAGGTGCTAGGATTATTTATTTAAATGAAAATTAAAAAGTAAAATTCACCTTGATTCAGTTGGTAATATATCATGTTAATTTTAAAAATATAATTTTGGTATGACTACAGGTATATGCCAAATAAATTTCTCGGTTAACTTATGTGAAGTAAAAATATTAAAATAGTTGAAACAAGTTAATTGATTATCTCCTTTAGAATATGCTAGTTTACCAAGAAATAAAACAGAGAGAACCTGAAAGGAAAATAGAGGTCATTTGAGCTGAAAAGAAATCAGAAAAGCATAGTTGGCTGCCCAACAGTTATTTGCAGTATATGATTTTAGATAGTTACATGTGTGCTAGAGAGAATAAAAGGAAGAAAAGATCACCATTGTGGTGTACCTAGGGTATTTTTTTCCCCATAAAATACTAGCCTCCTAATATTTTATGACTAGTTCCTTATGTTTCTAGTTCCGGTAAAATATCATTTCCAGCATGTAGAATTTGACTGACAATATCTCATCTTTATCCTTAAAGGCATTAGACTGAAGTTTGGGCTTTTGGGAAAGTCTCTTTTAATTCAGCTTTTAGAAAAGTACTCTGTAAGACACACATTTGTATGTATCTTTATTATTATCAAAACCCACGAGAACACTTGTCCATTTTCTGTCACCCAATTACAATACAGACTTTCACAACTCTGTGTTTGTCTGTAGATATAGCCATTTGCTTCATTAAAAACTTCCATTATTGAAGATTATAAATTTGTTTAAATTTGTTTAAAAGTCCTACTTCTTACTAAAAAATAATAATATTACAATTTTTACAGTGTGCCTGAGATATAAGTGGACTAATAACTAATACAGGATCAAGAGGCTTTACTTTAGTGTTCTCATGTAAGGAGTGTCCACATCATTCATTACAATACTAATAGCAAGTCACATTATGCAATTTTGAGACATGTGATTTCACTAAATTGAACCTTAAATGGAAAGTGAACTAATAATTATTTTGTCCTTACATTTTTTGGTTTTACATTGACAATTCTAACCATGTTGGAGCCCATAAAAAATATACTCAGTAACCCTCATATTCTGGGGAAACAATTTACTCAGCAGAGAGAAACAAGAATTTAGATTTGCTGAACTGTAAAAAGGGCAAAGCTTATAAAACTTCATTCCATATAGGTATGTCTGTGTTTCACCAAGTCAGAGAGCAACTCCCTCTTGATTTACAACTACAGTATACTTGTGGTAATATTTTATAAAAGCTTTGGTTTCCAAATATACTTAGAACATATTCTTTCCATCTAGATATATTTTTCTCCAATGAAGTCAACTGTAGTCAGAAAAATAAGTCATATTCTCCCACTGGCTTAGGAGAAAACCATCATTCTGGGTCAGTGGCAAGTGGCTAAGCTAAAAGGCTAAGATTTTCCATTGTAGCAATTCCTTTGGCCAGGTTAACATAGAACCATTGTTTTCCTCCCAGGTAATAATGCTATTACTGCCAAAACTTGAGAGGATTAAAAGGTGATCTTATCAGAGCATCTTATTTAAGTATCAAATAATAGATGTAGCCATCCTGCAGATAGTTACAATTAATTCTTGAGGTTGGTAAATATACAATAGGAACTATATTAATAGAATGTTTTATTTTCAAATGGCATACATGCATTAGAACTGACTTCAGCAAAGCTATGTTAATCTTAGTGAGGCTATCTTATACCTTAGATAACTCATGGAGAATTAGGATGCTGTGCCTCAGCCAGAACCAACAAATACTAAATGCACAACTGCAGCAATCACGCTCCCTTGTATGTAGTTCTGCTCTGCTCCTCTCTCCTTCCCCACTCTCTTTGTAGGCCAGCTACCTCTGTTCCATTAATATGAATTCTTCGTATCCTAAAACAATCTTGTATTACGCCAATTTCTACACCTGAACTGTCAATGATTTCTTTTCTCCGAGGTTTGGAAAATTAGACTCAGAGAGACTAACTATTTAGAGCTGGTGACTGAATCTGTGACACTCAAAATTGAGGAATCATTAGGTGCTAACATCCCCATTCAAAAGACACCGTTGATCCTCATTTTACATGATGCACCTCTCTGAAGTAGAAAAACCTTGTTCACTGCTACTTATTAATGAAGAATCTCCACCCTTGAAAATAGTTTAACATAAATAGCATTTGCTTAAAGTGCTATATATCCACCTTAGCTTTCATGGACCCACAAATCAAGATTGTCAATAAAGCAGAAGAAGTAAAATGTAATTGTGTGTGTCCTAATTGTTATATGTGCTTTTACTTCCCAACTCTAAGGGGAGCACAAAACCACTGAGGTCCCATGCTAAAATGACAAATTTTTTCTTTTTTAATATATTTGCTGCTATCAGATCCCTGATATTCTTGGATTCTGCCATCACCATTCTATAAGGGATCTGAGCTTTGTAATATCATCCCATATCATCAACACAGATCTACAGAGGACTTGTCTTCTAAGCTTTACCTAAAAATAGAAGTAACCTCATCAAAACTTTTTTGTTTTGGTAGAAGAAATGCCCACTGGTCACTCCCAAGGAATTTATTTAACTTGTGGGTCTTCAAGTTATATACGTTTTAACAGTCCACTTAGTCTAGGGAAAAAGAGGGCAGGTACACTGCCAAGAAGGGCAAACATTGTCCTATAGTACAACTGACTCATTTGAGCCCTCTTTACAGTCAGTCTTCAGCCAAGGAATGTAAGAACTACTGTTCTCTACAAGAGTAGATAGATCACTTCTGCAGGCCAAGTACATGGAGGGGAAAATAGCAGTTTAATATTTTTAACTACACATCCCTACTTACCTCCTCCAAAGTCACGTTTCCTTTTTAGGGTCCTGACACTATAGTGTACATAGCTTTCCTAGATTATAATGCCTTCTTAAAATTAAGATCTGGGCCTGGTCTTCAGCACAATCCCTGGCTCCAGAAGATAGGGGTCTGTTTTACTGCTGAAAGACTGCCCTATGACTCTCATACTCTTCCTAAATTGATGATTAATCACCCATTGTCTGTCATTTTCTCTCTGCATGGATGCATCAGTTTTGCTCAGCAATAGCTATTCTTTCCACAGCCTTTACAATTAATATTTCCCTCATATCTCTCAAGGGCCAGAGACTATGCGCAAGGTAACGAACGATCTTCCACCCACCTTCACTTTACCATGGGCACGCCGCTGATAGCAGGTCAGGAACTTTCAGTACTCAACCTATTACCAGTGATGGGGTCCTCATTACCTTCTGGCTGGTGAGTGATCTATGTCTGGAAATCCAGAGTCTGTGTCCTACGACGACCCCTGGTTCCAACTGTCTACAGTTGGTGTGATGGGCAGAAAAAGGCTAGAACCTGGGAACGTGCAGCACCACGTGACTGAAGGGAATCACGGCTGCTGATCTGCTGACTTTACCACTGGGAGATGATCCTAGATTATCCTGGTGAGTCCAGTGTGATTATCAGGTTGAAGGGAAAGGCAGAAGAGTGGGGCAGGCTGATGCAGTGAGAGGATTTCACCCACCATTGCTGATTTGAAGATGGAAGCCACAGCCAGCTGAAAATCACAGGTAGCCTGTGGCAGCTAGAAATAGCTTGGAAACAGATTCTCCCCTAGAGCCCAGGAAGTAACACAACCCTGCCAACACCTTGAGTTTTCTTAAATTCAGGTCAGACTTCCGACAGAATTGTAGGATAATAAATTTGTAATTTTGGGGGAAACTTTTTGTGGAAATTTGCTACAGCATAAACAGGGAACTTACTTCCAGCTGGCTTGGAAGCAGCCTATAACATGAGGATCCATAAGTAAGGAAGCTATTAGGGGAACACTCTCTAGAGAAGCCTGTAAGGGAGTAAGGGAAGCAGGCCAGGCCAGGGAGGATGCTAGGTAAGTACATGGTGTCAGCAGTAAGGCCTCACTTGGCACCCTGGGAGCTTGGTATATTGTTGTGTTCTTTCCAAGAGGCAATGGAGCTAAGCTGTTATGTCACAATAACACCCCTCATATGGGGTGGTGACAGGTAGTGTTACCCATCACTCCTAGTGAAGTAATTCCCTTCAAACAAAGACAATATTGTGCAAAGCCTTCTACAGGGTAATCCACTACTCAAACCCACAGAAGTGTGCAGGTGTGGTGCCTCACCAGCCAGCATATGGGCACTGAATGCACAGCCCACTGCATCTGGGCAAAGGACCAACAGCATGCGTTTCCAGGCTGCACTTACAGAAGAGAGCTTTGACTCTTTAAGTGTCTCTGTGGGTGATCTTGAGCAAGTCACTTATGTCTCACCTGTCGGTCCCTCCCTGCCTCTGACCCTCAGATAAGGGAGGAGACATGAGATATCGAAGATCTGAAAGGACCAGACAGGGGACTCGAGGCTTAACAGCGTTAAGAGTGGTGCTGAGAGGGCACCTCTCATATTTATTGATCAAGTGGTTGTTCACAACAATAAAATTCTGTATAGGAGACTCAATACACAATCATTAATCAACCCCAAGCCTAACTCTCAACAGTCTCCAATCTTCTGAAGCATAACAAACAAGTTCTTACATGGTGAACATGTTCTTACAGCGCAAAAGTGGTACTGAGAAGGCACCTCTCATATTTATTGATCAAATGGTTGTTAACAACAACAAAATTCTGTATAGGGGACTCAAAACACAATCATTAATTAACCCCAAGCCTAACTCTCAACAGTCTCCAATCTTATGAAGTATAATGAACAAGTTCTTACATAGTGAACAAGTTTCTACATGGTGAACAAGTTCTTACATGGTGAACAATGCAAGGGCAGTCATATCACAGAAACTGTTTAAGTTTTGATCACGTGTCATGAACTATAAACAATCAAGTCAGATATGATTATTCATTTGATTTTTATACTTGATTTATATGTGAATCCCACACTCACCTTTTAAATCTAGTAATACATCTCAACCTCACTTATGCATTGTGAGGCTCAAATACACTCATTCGTCACTGATACTTTCTTTTACATCTGTACATCTCCTATGTCTGAGACAATATTAATGTACTCATGAAAGCCCATTTCCTTTACTTCCTGAGTGGACTTCTAAAGTATATTTCCAAGCCTTCCCTCAATTTTATGGGGCCATTTTACTATGTTCTGGCATGGAAACAGAGCCAAAGTATTCTATTCAATGTTTTATTCAGAAACCTAAAATCCCTCATGATTACTCATTTGCCTTCATTATTCTCAAATGGAGGGCTACAAGGTTTAAAGGATGCTAGATACACTAGATTTAAGGAGCTCAAGTCTTTGAATCATTTCATGGATAAAAGCTCACCTCCTGACTATCGGTTGTTATATAGAGAAGAATGTATTGTCTTAAGCCACTGAGATTTGGGGAGATTAAATCAGCATTCCTAGCTTTTCCAAATGAATATGTATCAGTGACTCTAAGATTTAATAAACAAAAGAGAACACAAGTGCCATATCCAAATTGCACTCCTATAGGGGGCACACAGTCACTAGCACATACTCAGCTGGTGTTAGGTCACTAATAATATTGTCATACTCTGATAGCTCTTATAATAATATTATATAACATGTGTTGAATAATAGCTAACATTTATTGATTACATAATATGTGCCAAGTACTTGTCCAGCACCTTCCATGTAAGGTCCGCAAAACTTAATACTGTGAAACAGACATGAATCCTTATTCTACAGATGGAAAGAAAGATTGAGGTTCCAGAATCTCAGAATGTTAGGAGGTTATATAACACATCTGTGCAATTCATATGAGACTAAAAATAATTTGAACCATATCTATCTGAAGTTGTGACTCCTTTTCTTAGCCACCTCATTAAACCATAACATAAACAAGAAAAGAAAGGTGGAATAACATCAGGGCACCAGGAATCTGACACACAGTCATTAATACTAACAATAACATGCTGCTCATGGGTGAAGGACTTCATCTCTCAAGGTATCTAATGCTCCTTCCAGTGGTATTATTTTGCGATTCTATCTCAGAAGGAGGATGTTTATAACTTCAGGGATATAGTCACTGTCTAAATCAGGTTTGCTTCAACTTTTGTTCATCTCCATAAGTGGAGAATATTTCTTGAAATCCTGATCTTTGGAGTTTGGGATGAAAAAAGTACAGCAAATACCTACTTGTGTAAGAGATTTTCTTTCAAAGAATATTTTTTCCTCTTGGAGACCATGAATGAAAAAAGCATGCTGTTATTTTTAGGATTTAGGGATTGAGCACCCTTAAGTTTAAACTATATAATAAGTCAAAGTTAGTTTTTCCAATATGTGAGACCAAAATAGAGAAATTTTGTTTTATAAGACCATTTTTCTAAGAAAAAACAGTTGAACCACTTTGATGGTGATTTGAGAGAAAATAAACTGTAGACAAATAAGCCCATTTTAAATCTAGCCACCTTAGGGACAGGCCAATAAAGAAACAGTACATCTCTCTGCTGGAGTAGGCATCACAACTGGGAGAATCTTGGATGTGCATCTTGCTTTTCAGAGGATTTTTGGAGATCTAGCTCAAATTTGACAACTTTTTCAAGTCAAACAATAGGGTCCCAGAAACAATCAAGAAATGTCCTTTATAAACATCCATTGGAAGCCACTAAAATATTGAGAACAAATTTCTTTTCCTGAGATATTGCTTCACTGGATAGCAAAGACAAAATAATTTTTATATGACCAGTATATGGTGCATTACTTAGGCCATTTTCACCATAACACTCCAAAAATTGAATTCCTTTCTTTATAGGTGCTTGGTGCTTAATTTTTTTCTTAATTCTATCATGTGGATTGGGAAGGAGAAATTGAAATAGACTGTAATGTACTTCAGATAATCCATTGACAATTATACAATAACTGGAAATAGACACTGCTATATACAGATTGCCTTAGAAAGTTTACTGTTATAATTTTAAAACTACCTATAACATTCCTCATGATATTAACCTTCTATAGAAATATAAATATATTTATGAAGGCTTATCTATATACCTCTACATTTATATTTACTTACAGGATTATGAAATCAAACTGAACTGAAATTTTTTGCTTCCTTTCAATTTAACATTCATATTTAACATCATTTAAACATTCAAAAATTCTTTTTCTTAGCATCTGCAAGGATACTGAATGAATGACCTTTTACAATACTTAGGTTTTTCTTTCAATGGTGAAAGAGTTTTGAAGTATAGCTTTTTCCACAGATCTTCAAATCAGCTTTTTAAAAATTTTGCTTATATAACATTTTAAAACAATTGTTTTTTCATTGTTGTCTTTCAGCACTAATGCTATTTCTGAGTGAACATATTCAAGGAAACAGGCTTGCAATCTCTGTAGCATAGTTATAGAGCTGAGAAAAAAGAAAAATGTGTGTGTGTGTGCTTGTGTACATGAGTACATGCATTCATATCAACTAGAAAACTAACTTCTTTTGATTAAAAGCATGATGCACACAGAGATTTTCAAAAGAATCTACTGCTTTTTAGAGAAACTCCACACAGACCTACTGTAGCCATACAAATACATTTAAGCCATGAGAGACGGCATTCAATCTTAACCTGGAATTGGCACAGATTTCCCCGGCTACCAGGAAAATGAGATAAAAATCCCAGCCAAAAGTGATGCCAAATCTTCTTCGAATGAAAGGAAATGAAAGTTACCCTTTATCATCTGGGAAAAGATGGAAACAGGCTTTAACTTCTGACACTGGGTTAAATCTAAAGGGGAAAGAATTCATCTTGTCTACGTTGCTTGTCTAAGCTTGTCTAAGCTAAGCTATTACAGTCTGAGCCTCATAAAGCCAAGAGCTGTTTCCTGCTCAGTTGTATTACCTTTGACTTCATACTTCCATGTATTTTTTTGGAACCTCATAGCAGAGCCAGAGGTTTTGCTCACTCACTGCACAATGTTTACCATTCCACTCTACATTACACTCAGCTACAAGCCACTTGGGGTCAGACATGGCTCATTTCATTCTGTAAATATTTTTTTCACCTGACCTCTGCTAGAGATGATGGACCAGCCATTCTCAAATCTTTGTCCAGACTCCTTCATCAGCCTGTATTTAAGAGACTTTAATCTGCACACATTTATTTCCAGGTCTGCTTCCCACATACCCATTGCCCATGTTAGATGACTCAGTCTCTAGCATATTCGGCAGATCTGGGTTTATTCAGGATTATACCAGATCCCACACCACTAGCCATTTGTATAAACCAATTTATACTCTTAGCTTTGACAACTGCCTGTTCACCAAATTTGGCTACCACTTACACATCCAATTTGATCACCTTTGCGATCTCCCTTTTTACCTTTTGCAGCTTGCATTTAAATGTTAAACTATGCAAAGATGTTGGTTCACCTTTAATACTTCCTATCATCTAGGATGAGTCTCTGCTTCCTCTGACTGTGACCCTCAGAGCCCCTATGTTCACAAACTAGTTGCCCTATATATTATAGTCTTAAAATTTTATATATATATTAGTTGTCATTATATATTATATCACTCTATAATATTAGGACAATATATACACATATAACACATACACACACACTCATATATATATTTTGTTAGAATTATGTAGTGTCATCCAAACTAAGTCAGGTAAAGAAGATTTTTTATTTTCTAATGATGAAACTATAAG
Organism: Manis pentadactyla; assembly: GCF_030020395.1. Taxonomy (NCBI): domain Eukaryota; kingdom Metazoa; phylum Chordata; class Mammalia; order Pholidota; family Manidae; genus Manis; species Manis pentadactyla. The sequence continues at coordinate 79,338,760 of NC_080026.1, forward strand.
AGGAACAGTGAAGATTGTTTTCCTCCTTGTAAATGTTTTCCTTTCTTGTAAATTAAAAGAAAAAATCAAGATTTTTTAAAGAAAAGTATGCTAATTGTGATTTAATTTTTAACAATAAGAAAAATTTTAAAACATACATTAAGGTCTATTCCCCCAAAGGACCAACAGTTCTAAAATTTAGCACTTTATGTTATTGAAAATACTTTTAAATGAAGTGTAACAGCAGTAATTGTGCTTCTCTAAATCAACTTCATGGCAAATGATGCATGAATCTATAGATGATGAAACTCGTGCACCACTTATCTCTGTGTATGATCAATAATAAGTTCAAATGCATAATTATATTATCCAAGCCTGTCAAGGGGATGGAATTACCAGAGCTTTTTGCCTTAGAGAAAGAGAAGGGAAAATGTAAGTACAGCTCAGTATGGCAAGGTGCTGATCCTGAGTTGGAGTTTGAAACAGAAGAGAAGGTCCTAGGGGAAAACGTTTCTTCAGAAAGGGCTGATGGCCTTACATGTAGAAAATATATTCAGGTCTTAAGTTCAAACTCTTCTGTTGAGATTTGCTGTTGGCTTCTTTCAAAGGTATTATATTGGAGATATTGATACTTCTCTGTGCTTAGGAGGCAGGAAAGTAGCTGAAATGTGTCTTATTTACTGGTTGGAAATGAGTCATAAATGACATCTATGCTGATACTTGAAGGAAGAATTAAGAGTTATTGAGATGAAATGATGCAGGTAAACACTCAGAAAAAAAAAGTCAAGAAATGTAGTTAATAAAGGGTGTTATACTTAATTATCAAGCCAGTAAAGTAGGATCTTTGTCTCCAAGTGCCACCAAGAATTCCTCAATATCAAATATAAATTCACTCTGTTTTTGTTTTTATGTTGGAACATAAGGTCTGGGCTTTAAATCATTTCTATATCAAGCATATTGCCTGGAACAGAGTGGGTGACCAATAACTAATTAATAAGTAATTGTAGAAATAAATGAGTAGTGGGTGCCAAAGGCTGCCCAGTTGTTGAGTATATTCACATCACTTCCTGCATTGCCTAATGTAATCAATTCTAATTATATCTACTGTCTTCAGTCTCATTTCTTTCTCTCTTTTATAAATGAGAATATGTTATTGTTCTATTTATAATCCTTTAATGATTAAACAATTACCCTGAAATATGCTAGGAGAATGTAACGTGAATAACTGTTTTGAAAAGCAATTGTTTAAGTTTGAGTCTGAAGACAGAAATAAATCCTACGTCCCAGCTTGAAGACAAGCAGAAGGATTTCCCTCTTACTTAGAGGAATGTCAGTCTTTCTATTCTATTCAGGCCTTTAACTGATTGCATAAGGTCCACCTACATTAGAGAAGGCAATCTGCTTTACTCAGTCTATTGAGGAAAATATTCAAACATTAATCTCATTCAAAAATGTCCTTATAGACAAACAGAATAATATTTAACCAAATATCAGGGCCCCCATAGTCCTATCAAGTTAGCACATAAAAATAACCATCACAGTTCTCATCCTCAGTAGTCTCTTTCAGTTTATTTTAGAATCTTAGGATATGCTTACAGTATGAATTTTGTCACAGTAGTATCAGTAATTTAGAGTAATGTACTCATTTTACAATTCTTAATCTTAACAGGTTATATGGCCCTCAGAATTCGTATTAAAATGCCATCAGATACTAGCCTAGCATCTCATATAATAGACACTTTCTTCAAGTCCAAAACAAAATACATTACATATTAACACATAATGTGACATCTCAGACTTTCTTTAGTGAAAGAGCACCACTAGTTTTTGGCATAAATTGTAAATGTGTATGGCAGACCAGCTTCAAAATCACTTCTTCTTAGCTGTCAGATCATATCAACCCACACAAAAATATTCTAGGACCAAATTTAATGCTAATGATGAAGACAATTCCTGAGGTGATATTTTCCAAAGTAAGTCTCTAAATTCACTCAAAACATTCAATGATGTCAGACACAAAACAACCTCCTCCAAATCTTAATTGTTTTGTAAGAAAACAATTTCTTTAACCATAAAAATATGTAGTGTTCCATTAATAGTGCCTACAATGTCATGCTATTAATGTTGAAAGTCTCATAGAAAGGGTAACAAAATTAACCACAAAATATAAGTCATATTTTACATCAAGCAGAGTAAGTCATATTTTACAGGCTCTAGGCTTTCCACCTAAAAACCCCACCTAACAGGTGTACCTTCTGAAGAAGGCAATTTCTTCTTCCACTGTGACCAGTTATCAGAAAAAAATAAATTCATTTAAAAAGTAACTAGTTCCAAAATTCAGCCCTCATAAGCTTCATTCTACACATGACATACGTCAGATTCTTTCGGTGATATTTCCCTAGAAAGCTAACATTCATTTTCCAGAAGGAAACTGAATAGTACTACCATCTGCAACAACATATAATGCCTATTCAAATCAACAGATGTTTATTGTCAATGTATCTGATGTGCAATATGGAAAGACAGATTCTGCAGTGACACCAGTTTTATTTTAAAAGTGACACTAGTAATAAGTACCTGATATGGTGACTTCAAAATTTAAACCTTTCAGCACTGAGTTTGGCATGTAGTAGTTACACAGTAAATACTGGCAACTGTGAGGACATTAATAATGCTCAGGAATCTCCACAAAGTAAAATCATATGAGAATACCTTTCAGTGAAGGCTTTCTTTATTTTATGTAATGATTTATAAAAGATCTCCTAAATATATTGCTGATTAAACAAAAACAATTTGATGAAGAATGTATTTGTGTGTTTGTGTGTGTATACAAGAGAGCAGAATAAAGACCTTTCATCTAAAACAGTTAACCACCCCCTAGTACACACAAACATAATTTCTCTACACTCTAAAAGAAACCCCAAAAATCTACAACACACACACACATATAATGTTTCATATCTTCTGAATCCATATTTAGGCAAGTTGTGTTCAGAAAATGAAAGACAAAAAGAAAAATATTATTATTGCAATACATTTCTTGTCATTAACCATGCAAGATAGACAATGTAGGTATAAACTTAGTGCTGAAAGAAAAACATAATTACAGAGTGTCTATTTCAAACAAACACTAAATGTATATATATATATGCACATTTGGTTTCTTCCTTAGGAGGTCCTAAAAAAATTGTACCATCTCTTTCCAATGAGCTCTTCCTGATACAAAAACAAAAAATGAGAATCCTTGGCTGAGAAAAAAAGCCAGTGTCACTAGCTTATACCTCATCATAATTCATTTGATCTCAATTTGGCACTTCCCTTGTAAAAACATTGCAACTATCTAAGAAGAGATAGAAAATGAGATATCCTTTATCTATTAAATGAAGTTGTCATATGTTAAAATTTCTCCACTAAGAAAGTTCTAGATCAAAAAAGATTCAAAAGTGAATTATTTCAAACACTTAAGGAAGAAGTAATACTAATCTTATACTAAATCTTTCAGAGAATAGAAAAAAAAAAAAGAGAACATTTACCAGCTTGCTTTAAAAAGGAAGAATAAAAAAGTAGTTGACTTTGTGGTGTGACATACAAATAAAAGAATAAATATAAGAATAAAATAAGAAGGGAACACCAAATTAACCTGATTTTTTTTACAAGAAGGGAAAATCAGAGATTTTTCATATTCATGAACTTAGATGTTAAAAATCATAAAGAATGTATCAGCAAATTGATTCTAGCAAAGTATAAACAGCATAACACTTCAAGTCTAGTTAGGTTTATTTAAAAAATTAAAAGTGGATTTAATATTAAAATATAAATAAATATAATTCACAGAATTACATACAGAATATTATGCCTATGACCCAGAAATTCCTGGGTATATACTCAAAAACAAATGTTTGTGTCCACCAAAATATGCATACAAGAACATACATACCAGCATTTTCATAAGAGCCAAACACTAGAAACAACCAATCCTGGGTATTCTTATAAGGAAACAATACCACAAAGAAAACACCAAACTGTTGCTCCTTTTGCACCAAATGAATGAATCTCACAGACATAATACTGAGTAAAAGAAGCCAGATTCAAAATGAAAGTTTATTGTACTGTTACATTAATATGGATTTCTACAAAAAGAAATTATAATTTGTTGTGATAGAGTCAAAGCAGTAGTTGACTTTGTGGGATGATTAGGAGTGGTAGGTTGCCTGACAGTGTAGCACAGGGAAGCACGCTGTAGTGACGGAATGTTTCTATTCCTTAGTCTGGATGGTGTTTACCTTTTTTTTTTTTTTTCTTTATACTTTTGTTTCACTTATAGCTTAAGTGTTTAAGCTATACACTTAAAATTTGTACACTTAAATAATAGTTCAATCAAAAAACTTGAACTAATAATTAAAAAGAGAAGCCTTGTTTCTGAATTATTATCTTAATCCTAGAAGCCTTGGAGGAAAATTATCTAGTCAAAAAGGAAATTATTAAAAAATTTTTTGAAAATTATAATAGTATTGATGAAGCTCTTTAGAGAACAGATAAAAAGTTAGTATCATCTCATTATGGTCTCAAGATTGCCAGTGAAGATTGAACTGGCACAAACATGCAGTTAAATCTAGAAACAGTCATTTCTTTTAAAGAGCACCTGGTCAAGGACAAAATGAGGAGAGCAAGCAAAACTGTGATGTGTCATCAGGTTTAACGTCACCCTGATATATAGCTGGAGTGCATTCACTTATGTTAAGGATCGTCTAAGCTCCTCTATTAGCCTTCACAGTAGCTGAAATTCCAAATGTTAATGTTCTTGAAAAGGGTTCGGTCCACTGAATGCATCTTTATTAAGCACCTACAGTTTACCAAGCACTGTGTTCAGTATATGAAAACAAGAGATAAAAGGACATACTGTATCCTTAAAAGAAATCCCAGTCTAATACTGACAGATTTTTGTCCTTGACCAAATTTAAGTAACTTCATCTGAGCTCTCTTTTTGAGTAGGCCTCCATCTTGGCCTCATCCTGTCTTTTGGCTGGCACTAGAACAGTTTTCGCATGAACCTTGCCAACTTAATTTAGCAATAATCCTCCCACCCTTCATAATCTGATCATCCTATTATCTGGTCAAATTAACTCTTCATCCTCCACCCTTATGTGATTACTTTGGCCTGCCTTCAGCAAGAATCCCATTAAGTTGGTTTAGCAAAATTCCCCTACCCTAGGTGTCTTCTCTTAACAATTTCCCATCCAATGACTGCCTACCCCCTGCACTTGGCTTGTTGATTATAAATTACCAACTGTTTTCCCATATTCTGAGTTGACAACTATCTCTCTCCCCTATTGTAGTAGTCTTGAATAAAGTCTTCCTTACCATTTTAACAAGTGTCAGAATAACTTTTTACTTAATATTAAGAAATCCAGGTTTCTAAATAAATATGACAGCATATTATAATAGAAGAATGGGAAAATATGAAAGACATAAATATTACCTAAGAATGAGTGATTAATCTTTAACACTGTTTGGTGTGTGTTGGTATAGAAGAGAAGAGGTATCATTTGAACAAGATATTGATGGACAAGCTGCATTTGCTACATAAAGAAGAGGAAAATTATTCCAGGATAAAGCATCAGTGTTACAGAAGCATGGATGAATATGAAGTGTTCATAGAACTAAAAATAGTTCATTATCATTCAGTGATAATGCCATTGTGGAAAACAAGCGTATGAATTCATCCTGAGGAATATGGGGTATGGTTTATAAGAAAAGAGAAAATATTGGAGGGTTTTAAGCAGAAAAGTAACAGGATTACATTTCTGTTTTTGGTAAATGTCTCCAGAAATTTAATGGAAAATGATTTGAGTAAGCAATACAGGGGTCTGGTAGATAAATTAGGAACTCTTAGAAAAATACAAGTAATGATGGGAACCTGGATTATAACTGTGGAAATAAAGATGGAAAGAGAAAAGCAGATAATATAGATATAGGAATTAATATCAGCAATATTTGTTCATTTAATTAGTGATTAAAGCAAGAGGCAAAGATTTGGGAAAAGGCAGGTAATATTTATGACACCAAAATTGTGACAATCACATTGCCATCAGCTAAACTAAGAGACATAGACTTTTTAAATGCATTTTTTAAAAGGAAGATAATGAGTGTCTGTGGAGGACTTAGTTGGAGATACTACATAAGTAAAAATTGTTGAGGAAGATAATAATCATATTCAACTACTTAATTGCTCATTTGTCATTTTCCAGGCTCTTTACTAAACATTTTATATACATTAATTTATTTAATCCTCAAATCTATTATTATTTCCATTTAGCAGAAAAGGAAAATGAGGCATAAAGAAGTTAGGTAACTTGGACAAGGTCACAGAGCTGGTAAGTAACACAACCTACGCTAGGAGAATCTAAATTTCATGCAGTAAAACATAAAGCTTCAGGAATACAGGAGAAGGTTCAGGGATAATGAAAAGATAACAGTCCAGAAGATGAAACACCTACATCAAAATAAATTGCCCTCCTGGGGAAAATATAACATCAGAATAATCTCATCTAAAACCAACTCATGAAAACCAGGACTAGCCCGACACATCATTTAAGTTTAGATATATTGTTGTCAAGGGTGAAAAACCTCAGGACTTGCTAGATGCACAACCTTATGCAACTCATTCATATACACTTGTCTTTTTATTTTGATATTTGAAATGAGTTAGTTTGATATAACAGTCACTCCCAAATCTTCAATTTTAGAAATCAGAATTAAGAAACTTGCAAAAAATTCTTACCCTAACTCTGACTGTTGAGTTCATGGAGAATATTGCAGGGAAATGTGGAATTATAATGACTTGGTATGTAAAAATTTATTACCCTAAATTCAGAAATACATTTTTAAGAAGGTCTGAAACAAATATGTTCTCTTCTCAATATACCTACATATCATATGGTAAATTACTACAAGAACCCAATAAAAAGTTAATCCATATGTACCTGTGTCACGACAGCTTTATTTTTCTTATCACAACTACCTCTGATGATTTCAGAGACAATAAAATACAAGTTGAAATTTTGCTAGAGATTATGTCATTTTATTTAATTCAGCAATTTCAACGTTAATTTACAATCAGCACTATTAAGGGCAAGTGGTATTTTACCAGAGTCTTCTGGGGAATTGTATTGAATTCCTTCATTAGGGAAGTCAGCAATAAACTATTTTATGTCATCTAGGTCAGGTACTTACCTTACTAGAGCAGGAATGATCAGACCAAAGGATTGAATTACACAACTTAGACTGCTAAATATTCTATCAGTCAGCTCCTAGGGACCTCTGAGCATTAGAAAAACTCACTTAGTATTACTGACATATTAATTCCAGGACAACAGTTAAACATTCTAAAAACTGTGTCTGGAAGATTCATATTTAAAGCTATTTATTCCAGATGAAAATCAAAGGGAGTTTTCATAAATGGTTGTTTGTTAACAGTAAGATGAAGAATGCTATGCTCTCCTTATCTTTTCTTCATGTTCTTTCATGATTCATCCATGTCAATATAACTGTGTTGGTTTAAAAAACTCTTTGATATGAACTTCAGCTTTGTACCTGATTTGAAAGAAGCACTTTTGGTGTTCATGTTACTGTATTAGGGCAAACAACTATAGTATACAAATGTCTAATGTTCTTCAGCATATACCATGTGATTGTCAAAAGTTCAACTTTTCTAGAAAAAGCCTGTATCTCTTAATGTAGGCCAAGTACTTTAAATAGTGATTAAAGGCCAAAAATTCTGTATTCTACTTTCACTGACTGATCTAAACATAATTTTCAATAGAACAACTCAGCATGTGAAATTGGGATTGCACAGAATGTGAGGACTATGTGAGGACTCTAGAGCCTGAGCTGTGATTTATATCAAATTTCCATTTTTTTTTTAGTTAGGAATGTAGGACAAATGAGAAGCACATGGTGATAAGGGACAGACGTAGGACCCAAAACCAACTTTCTGCACTCCAAGCTCAGTGCTGGTTTCCACTGTACCACACTTTCCCAACACACATGGCTCCTAGCAACATTTGTACAAGGATAACATACCAGAACATCACAAATAAGACCCATAGCCATACAAAATTATAACCTCAACTAGGCAGACTCTGGTAAAACCGTGAAGGAAATTTACCTCTTCATTGTGCCCAGATAAACCTCAGTGCTTGCCTTTCCCCTTTTTATCCTCTTTATCTTAACATTCACTACCTTTCTAACAAATCCAGCTCCTTGAAATTCCCTTTACTCCCACAACAGCGTACTCGATGAGGAGAGAACTCACTTTTTCCTTGCTCAAGCTCTTAATCTAAACTCTCCCATTCTGTGTCTAATTCCTTCAAAATCATTGTCTTGACTGTGTTTTATTTAGCTAATTTAGCCTAACCAACTCACACATGTAAGGTCCTGTGTGCCAAATGATTCTTTTGTTAACTTCCTTTCATAACCTGCATTTCAACAGCAATGGATAAGAAGTAGTGTTATTTATGACAAAAAAAATCCTCATGAAATCTTGAGCTACTAACAAACATTTAAATATTAGGGGAAGCAAATGACTATTCTCACCACACTATGATGTAGACTCCAGAGAGAAAATAAAATAAAAGATAATTGCTCAAAATAATTGGCCATTATGTCCGTACTGCTAGAAAATTTCAGTTCAGTCATTCTGGAATAAAAAATATATATATGGAATAATAACTCTTTCACATGCAAAATACTTTTTATTACCCTTTTTAAAAGACTTTAGGGAAAACACAATTCATAAAAATAATAGATCCATGCAATTAAGGAAATTTCAACTAAAATAACTGTTGAACTGATAGCTCTGGTCATTACCTGTCAAAGGACTCCTACCATCTGAGAAGACAGAATTATTCAATTAGTAAGTTACTTCTGTTACCAAACCAAGAAGAATGTTTTGGCCTTAGAAGCTAATTTGGGGGCCACAGGGTGCCTATGAGATAAGTAGATCTCACTCACCTGTCATGTCAGAATTTTAAAGTTTATATAGAGGCATTAACTGGCTTCAGTCCTGTATGCCATTCACATGGTTTCAACACCACACTGCTGTCTTAAGGCTGCTTACTTGCAATGGCTCCCATTGTGGGAATGGTGGGCAGTACAGACCCTTCAAGGAGAAGGGAAGGATGGGGAGTCTCTGACTGCCCCAGAGCCAGCTCTGTGATGTCTCCAAAGACAAATCTCTGTGCCAGACAAAAATGAACACAAAGAACACTGAGCCAAGTGACAAAATGGAATTGTGAATGATATATCAAATAATATTGCATTTGTTTAAATTTAGTGAAGATGGTAACAAGTCAGGTCATATTAGCAGACTCAGCTGCACAGTGCATGCCTAAGGAATGTTGATTATTGTTGCTTTAAGCTACTATATCTTGAGTGTTTTCTTATGTAGCAGTATTTTACTTACACAACTAATTCTCCTTGTATCAGTTATTAGATCACCACTTTATCTCCTAAGACTGACTGTGTTGCTAAACTTACAGGATTTGATGCTTACTAATGATGAAACATTTCATTGATTTTTCAATTTGTGCAGTCATTCAACAAACATCAATCAAGCACCTACAAAGAGCTAGGTATTTCTCAAAGGCTGGGGATATTGTGGAAAAGAAAAAAAATCCCTCTGTTCTTCTGAGCAATAGGCAAGGCTATTTATTAAAAACTGCAAACGATTTCCCTGGGGGAATCCTTTCTACAAAAATTAGGTTGTAGTAAGTACCTACTGTCATATGGCTAATGATCAATTAGAATGCTTAGTAGATAGTGCTGATTATAAATATGTCTCTGGGAAAAAAAAAAAGAGGTCCCATCCCCCCAATTATGTTCTTAGACCTTGTCCTAATTCCCAAAAATCCATTTGAAATACTATGGGCTGAAATGGAAAATCTGGTCTTGATTTATATAAAAACATAGTAAAAGGAAGTTTTAGTTTTGATATAGAATGAAAAGAGGAAATGTGGATGGGTATGTTTTTATACCTCATTTCAACCTCTGACATTTTTCAACCATGCTTATGATTTTAAGAGCAGCAATGTTCTCCTACACCTTTTCAGAACTCTGGAATTCTAATAAATGTAGTTAAATGGTAGATAATCAATTATTTAATTATTTAATCTTACTACCTAGTTATAATAGCAAAGTATATAAAATAATTGAGTATGCTCTCTAAAAAATAGTATATATGTGTGTGTTTATATGCAATACTTGCGAGTGAGAGGCATCCCCTGGCACCTCCCCAAAAAGGATAAAAGGGAAATCAAGTCTTTTCATTCCTTGCCCATCACTCAGAACCACTCAACACTCCAGAAGATTCCACTCTGAGTAAATCCCCATCTGAGTCCAAAGCTCAAAAACTAGGAACACTGATGTTCAAAAGCAGGAGAAGATGGATGACTGAGATTAAGCAAAGAAAAGTACGTGACCTTTCTTCTGCCTTTTTGTTCTACTCAGACCCTCAGTGGATTGGATGATGCCTTATTCAAATGCTAATCCCTGCCAGATATACCTTCACAAATACACATGGAAATGATGTTTTACCACCTGTCTGAGCATCCCTTGGCATAATCAAGTTGATACATAAAATTAGCCATCATAATAAATATTCAATCAGAAAATATTGGCTCTTTTTTCTGCTTGAAAGATAAAATTCTTCAGTTAATATGTGTTAATGATCTATTGATCAAATATCCCCTTTTTTATTAATTGGCCTATGAGGGTAATAAGTAAGAGTATAGATTTGGTATCACAGAAGTCTTTCTCATTTAACAATATCATTCCAGGTACAGAGTTTAAAACTGAAGCTCCAAACACTTCATAAACATTCAGTGGAATTATCAAAACCTGGATGTCTGAATGAGTGAGAATTTCTTGTTTACAGTACACCAACATGTTGATGCTGCAAAGAATAAACTAATCTAGAGTATAGAGGATTCAATCCTGGAAAAAATTACATATTTGGGGAATCTGACTTGGGTCTTTCAGAGAAACACAAAAACTCTGCAAAACATGCTTATTGTGCCTAAGATTTATGCAAAAGAGTGGCCATTAGTATGCTTAATTGTACATGATAATTTTGTGATGCAGAGATATATCAGTTAGCCAACTTTGCATAAAATAAGAGAGCTCCTGGAGTTTTTCTCAATCTTCACTTTTCTCTTATTTACTACTTTAATACCTAACATCCAGGGATTAAAACTCCCAACTTCAGAAACTTATTAGTTTTCTTAGAAAAGAAAAAGCAGCTAGTCAGTGGATTTTTCTTTATTTTAGGTTTGTCTAAGATTTAACAGACCACTGGCTCTTGCTATGGTGATTAAAACATACTTGGGAACATTTTCTACAATAAAAAGTTTGGGTATGTGTACCTGGACCTTTTTCCTTTTTGTCCCTCAAACATTCCTGAATATTTCTTAATGAGAAATGCAAAGAATAAATCACTTCTGTCTTCAAAGAAGTCAATGAGAGAAATACAGTATTTGGTCTCTACTGTCAAAAACAAGACAAACCCAAAATAGAGTTGCCTACTCTAAGTACCATATCACCAAACTGAGGCTTAATTACAGTTTCTGCTCTCCCAAAAAATACAGAAACAGAACCTTAAACCACTTAATCAGAATGTCTTATCAACATTAGTTAGGCGATCTGCCTCATGGTCTCTGCCATCCCCTAAAGGAAAGTAACCTCTCAACAACCAATCTGATTTTTGCCTTGTACAACTTCTTCCCGCCTCTAAATGCTTTCTGTTTTTTACAGCTCCTCAGAGCTCCTTTCTATCTGCTCATTTGGGTGCTGCCTGACTCATGAATTGTTGAATAAGACCTATAAGATCTTTAAAATTTACTCAGTTGAACTTGTTTTAAACAGTATCTATTTCACATAATAAGTACCTTGCTAGGGACTGACCCGTGTTCACCCCAAAGTTCATCTATTAAAGCTATAAACCCCCAAAGGGATGGTATTTGGAGATGAGACATTTGGGAGATGTTAAGAGTTTAGCTAAAGTATTCCATAACATTGCTGCCTCAGCATCCATTTTGTGTGGCCTGGGACTGACACCAGCCCCTCCCAGGAGCTCATGCCCTAGATAACAGCCCACAGTCACAAGTAAATACAAGTTGCTGATAGAACTTCATCAGCCATCATTGTGATAAGCATTCGTTCCTGCTTTCAAGGGCTGGCCCTTACATAAGATCCCTGTGAAATTTACCAAAATCCCATTATTTTTGGTTTGAATTGACCAATCTGGCCCTAGCCTGGGAAGTGCAAAGCACACTACCTAAAGGACCCTAATGAAAGCATTTGCCCATGTCCTGCTGCCCTCTGTCTCTCTGCCAGCACCCTGCCCTGACCGTCCCCCACAGGTGTGCTGTGTATCTCTCAGGACTTGTGTGTAATAAACCTTCATTTCAATTTCCTTTGTGGTAATTTGTTAAACCATAGATCATCATTCAATGCCTCAGGGCTTTACTTAACAAATTTAATTCAACAATTAAATTTGTGGTAAAGAGGTCATGAGGTGAAGCCTCCATGGCGGGACCAGTGGTCCTATGAGAAGATACCAGAGAATTTGCACTGCTTTGCCTACTTGCTCCCCCAACCTTCTCTGTGCCGGGTGAGCATGTAACAAGAAGGGAGCCATCTATAGGTCAGGGAGAGGCTCTCACCAGCCTCTGACCATGCTGACACACTGATCTCAGGGTGCCCTGCCTCCCGAACCTCGAGAAATAAATATCTATTGTTTAAACCACCCAAAGAACAAAATCTGATGTTAAGCCAATAGTCAGCTTAAGTGGCTACTACAGCATTCAAATAATTGATCAGCGGATTTCAACCCAGGAACCCAATCACAATCTCTTTGAAGTTGCTCACGAGTACAGTCATATATGTTCCATAATATACACAAACCTTTTGGTGCCTGAGTAGACCTACTCATGGACCCAGTCACAAATTAGGATACTGTGTTTTTTTAGAGATACATCATTTCAGAAAATATGAAAAACAGGAAAGTGACCAACTGAAGGCATAATTTTAAAGTAAATTTTGCCTATATTGCATCTTTACTGTTATTCTACTCATAACTTCTCATATCCACTCTGTTATTTCCTGAGAACTTAATGCCTTCATATTACTCTTTGCCTTTTAACAGACTTGTCAGTGTGAATCTCCTTGGTTTGTCTGACTCTACAATGTCACATTCCAAAAGTATATATCTTTGTTCCTTTTCACAAAATTCCCCATTCCTTGCTTGGATTTAAATTGTTAGGAAAGTAAACAATTTATAATGTGATACCTTCCCTCCTGCCCAATTCCCTTAACCCTCCCAAAGACAATAATCCTAATTATAAGAATATGTAATTAAATTATACAATAGGCTTTTGAAAACAGTGGTTTTCAAATAAATTTTTAGCTCTTTACTTTTTTATTAAAAAAATCTTAAACAGAAATAAAATACACAAAATGGATAAAAACAGGGCTGCTTGTTGAAGTTTAAGAGTAGAGACATTTGAGAAAACTTCTCAGAAGCCTCAGGTCTTGTTTTTCAGAGTATAATCTCCTGTCAAAATGACTAAAGTCAGCCTTATCTTGGGGAGAAATGCAGGCAGAGATTTGACTTCCTTCCATCTTGGAAACTGAACTGAAATTTACAAACATGGTTACCCTATTCTCACCCACCATAAGTGTTCTCAATGTCCACCAATGTTCTCTCAAAAGAAGGAAACAAGAAGAGACAATTATGAATCCCCTTTCCATCTAATGTCAACTATTTGTGTGAACTTTGATGCCTGAAGGATCCCAATATAATTTTTTGAGCTATATACAAAAAGAGGTCAAACACCACAAATGCACAAGGGCATTCTATTATATGAACTCTGCTCGGAGTCCAGCTATATAAGGCATTATCAAAAAGTTGTTTGAATGATGGAATAAATCAATTAGATTAAATATAAGAAAGTATTTGAAAGTCTTCTTTTGAAATCCCTTTCAAAGAGTCTTTTTTTTTGAGGATATAATTGCTTCAGTCTGTCACACAGCTTTCATCTCACTAGTTTTAAGTTGGGTAAGAGACAGAAGCCACACATAATAAAACATAATGAATAAGGGAAACGCTATAATTTTGGTGCATTTGTAACCACAAAAAAATTTGTCAGATGGCAAATGACATATTCCAGTATCAAGCTACACAAAATACATTTTAAGAAGTTAAAAGAAAAATAAATAATAATTATTATCAATTTTGGATGTGTGCCACACCCAAATCTAGGCATCTTTCATAAATTAATTCTTGTGATTCTCACTACAATTGACGTAGGGCAGGGGCCTGGGACAAGCATCATAGTTAACTTTTCCTGCCTATGATGAAAAATGCTGAGATATGAACAGTATAGTAAGAACAGGAAGGATTCCATCTTAAAACTAAGATTCCATTTTGAAAACCAGGAAGTTAGAAAGTAAGATTCCTAACATACTCTTTAGCAAACAGAAAATAACTCAATGTACTTTGGGGACAGGGCGGGAGGTCTTGATTGATATGTTCCCAGAGGGAAGCTGATACCCTGGAGAGGAACTGACCAATTTCTTGTGTTAAGTTAATTGTGAAGACTCACCTGGAGGACTGATAATAGAAGAGAAGAAACTAAATACCTCTCACCAGAAATAAGCATTTGAGACCACTTTACAAATCTATCACTTTACCTCCTGGCCCTTTGAAAAATGCTTAAAAGAGAAACCCCCAACATTTTAGTGCCCCTCCTCTCTGAGGACGCTTACACTTTTCTCTCTTTAAGTGTGTGCCTTTAAATAAAATTTTCTCATTGTTCAACTTGCTGCATTTTGTCTTTTTGCTATTCCATTCTATTTCCAAGTCCCCATTTTACCCCTGATAAGTAGGGAAGGGCTGCTGAGAGCTCAGATTTGGGCCTGCAAGTTTCCACTGTCTGGGTGACCCGGACGGAACTGCAGCTGCAGGAACCTGCCTGAAAATCTCCCATCTTTGGGAAGTTCTCAGAACGTAATCTCACTCCATCCCATGCTGAGCGGCTTGCCAAATCCTGGGGTGGAAGAAGCTAGTCCCCACGCAATGCAGATCCAAGTGGACACAGGATGCCAGTGACCCTGGCTTTAAGAGATGGCAAGGGAATCCACCCTACACCAAGAGAATGTTTAGCAAACTTTCCCTCTGCACCTCTGCATTTTCCTGCTCTCAGCTGCTGGCAAGGCCACTGCCATTCATTTCTATTTTCACTCTAACAAACTAATGAATTCCTTCCTTACCTACACTCTTCCAACCTGCTTGAGAATTCTTCATTGTTCAGAGTCAAGACACTTCCCCATCTAGGTTGAAGTTTCCCTGGTATGCAGCAGAGACCTCCCAGATGCAGCTGCCTGGCAACGCAATCATATGTAATATTAAGTGCAAATTAAGACACAAAGAGCTTAAGTAGCATACTGTGGTATCAACAATAAGCCACAATTAATTAAGTTCCTTGTGTAGGTACTTTTGACATTGATTCTGGGCTCATGCTTTATGTAACTCACTTTAACTAATACAACACAATAATAGGCTTGGAGACAGTCCGGTTACAGTATTTAAGAAGGTGTAGTAGCTTCACTGTTTACATTTGGGGGAGCCCTACAACACAGGTAAGCAGTTCAGCTATGCTACTGGTGACACTACAGGGAAAAACCATGTGAAAAGCCATTTTGAGAGAGAAAAGCCCATCTGAGCGCATGGCTAAACTGAGCACAGGTTTTTTTTTTTTATATCTTTAATGTACAATAACTTGAACAACATTGTGGTAACTAGATTCCCCCTATTATTAAGTCCCCCCACATGCCCCATTATAGTCACTGTCCATAAGCGCACTAAGATGCTATAGAATCATTACTTGTCTTCTCTGTATATACTGCCTTACCCGTGTTCCCCCACCACTACACTATGTGTGCTAATTGTAATGCCCCTTTTTCCAACCTATCCCTCCCTTCCCACTCATCCTCCCCAGTCCCTTTCCCTTTGGTAACTGTTAGTCCATTCTTGGATTCTGTGATTCTGCTGCTGTTTTGTTCCTTCAGTTTTCCTTTGTTCTTATACTCCACATATGAGTGAAATCATTTGGTACTTGTCTTTCTCTACCTGGCTTATTTCACTGAGCATAATACACTCTAACTCTATCCATGTTGCTGCAAATAGTAGGATATGTACCACATCTTCTTTATCCATTCATCTACTGATGGACACTTACGTTGCTTCCATTTCTTAGCTATTATAAATAGTGCTGTGATAAACATAGGGGTGCATCTATCTTTTTCAAACTGGAGTGCTGCATTCTTAGGGTAAATTCCTAGAAGTGGAATTCCTGGGTCAAATGGTATTTCTATTTTGAGCATTCTGAGGAACCTCCATACTGCTTTCCACAATGGTTGAACTAATTTACATTCCCACCAACAGTGTAGGAGGGTTCCCCTTTCCCCACATCCTCGCCAACATTTGTTGTTGTTTGTCTTTTGGATGTTGGCCATCCTAACTGGTGTAAGGTGATATCTCATTGTGGTTTAAATTTGCATTTCTCTGATGACTAGCAATGTGGAGCATCTTTTCATGTGCCTGTTGGCCATATGAATCTCTTCTTTGGAGAACTGTCTGTTCAGCTCCTCTGCCCATTTGTTAATTGGCTTATTTGCTTTTTGTTTGTTGAGGTGCATGAACTCTTTATATGATTTGGATTTCAACCACTTATCAGATATGTCATTTATGAATATATTGTACCATACTGTAGGATGTCTTTTTGTTCCAGTGATGGTGTTCTTTGCTGTACAGAAGCTTTTCAGCTTGATATAGTCCCACTTGTTCATTTTTCCTTTTGTTTCTCTTGCCTGGGGAGATATGTTCATGAAGAAGTTGCTCATGTTTATGTCCAAGAGATTTTTGCCTATATTTTTTCTAAGAGTTTTATGCTTTCATTACTTACATTCAGGTCTTTTCTTTTTCTTTTTTGGTATCATTAATCTACAATTACATGAAGAACATTATGTTTACTAGGCTCCCCCCTTCACCAAGTCCCTCCCACATACCCCTTCACAGTCACTGTCCATCTGCATAGTAAGATGCTGTAAAATCACTACTTGTCTACTTAGTGTTGTATAGCCCTACCCATGCCCCACACACACTATACATGCTAATCGTAATGCCCTCTTTCTTTTTACCGCCCTTATCCCTCCCTTCCCACCCATCCTCCCCAGTCCCTTTCCCTTTGGTAACTGTTAGTCCATTCTTGGGTTCTGTGATTCCGCTGCTGTTTTGTTCCTTCAGTTTTTCCTTTGTTCTTATACTCCACATATGAGTGAAATCATTTGGTACTTGTCTTCCTCTGCCTGGCTTATTTCACTGAGCATAATACCCTCTAGCGCTATCCATGTTGTTGTGAATGGTAGGATCTGTTTTTTTCTTATGGCTGAGTAATATTCCATTGTGTATATGTACCACATCTTCTTTATCCATTCATCTCCTGATGGACACTTACGTTGCTTCCATTTCTTGGCTATTGTAAATAGTGCAGCTAAAAACATAGGGGTGCATCTGTCTTTTTTAAACTGGAGTACTGCATTTTTAGGGTAAATTCCTAGGAGTGGAATTCCTGGGTCAAATGGTATTTCTATTTTGAGCATTTTGAGGAACCTCCATACTACTTTCCATAATGGTTGAACTAATTCACATTCCCACCAGCAGTGTAGGAGGGTTCCCCTTTCTCCACAACCTCACCAACATTTGTTGTTGTTTGTCTTTTCGATGATGGCAATCCTTACTGGTGTGAGGTGATATCTCATTGTGGTTTTAATTTGCATTTCTCTGATGATTAGCGATGTGGAGCATCTTTTCATGTGCCTGTTGGCAATCTGGATTTCTTCTTTAGAGAACTGTCTATTCAGCTCCTCTGCCCATTTTTTAATTAGATTATTTGCTTTTTCTTTCTTGAGGTGTGTGAGCTCTTTATATATTTTGGATGTCAATGCTTTATCAGATCTGTCATCTATGAATATATTCTCCCATACGGTAGGATAACTTTTTGTTCTATTGATGGTGTCCTTTGCTGTACAGAAGCTTTTTAGCTTGATATAGTCCCACTTGTTCACTTTTGCCTCTGTTTCCCTTGTCCAGGGAGATATGTTCATGAAGAAGTCATTCATGTTTATGTTCATGAGATTTTTGCCTATGTTTTATTCTAAGAGTTTAATGGTTTCATGACTTACATTCAGGTCTTTGATCCATTTCAAATTTACTTTTGTATATGGGGTTAGACAGTGATCCAGTTTCATTCTCTTACATGTAGTTGTCCAGTTCTGACAGCACCATCTGTTGAAGAGACTGTCATTTCCCCATTGTATGTCCATGGCTCCTTTATCGTATATTAATTGGCCATATATGTTTGGGTTAATGTTTGGAGTCTCTATTCTGTTCCACTGGTCTGCAGCTCTGTTCTTCTGCCAGTATCAAATTGTCTTGATTACTGTGGCTTTGTAGTAGAACTTGAAGTTGGGGAGCGAGATCCCCCCCACTTTATTCTTCCCTCTCAGGATTGCTTTGGCTATTGGGGGTCTTTGGCGGTTTCATATGAATTTTTGAACTATTTGTTACAGTTCATTGAAGAATGCTGTTGGTAATTTGATAGGGATTGCATCGAATCTGTATATTGCTTAGGGCAGGATGGACATTTTGATGATATTAATTCTTCCTAGCCAGGAGCATGGGATGAGTTTCCATTTCAGGTGACCTGTTTAATTTCTCTTAAGAGAATGTGTTTGGGAGTATTCCTCCTCTTCTATTTTTTGGAAAACTTTAAGGAGAATGGGTGTTCTGTCTTCTCTGTATGTCTGATAAAATTCCAAGGTAAATCCATCTGGCCTGGGGATTTTGCTCTTGGGTAGTTTTTTGATTACTGCTTCAATTTTGTTGCTGGTGATTGGTCTGTTTAGATTTTCTGTTTCTTTCTGGGTCAGTCTTGGAATGTTGTATTTTTCTAGGAAGTTGTCCATTTCTCCTAGGTTTTCCAGGTTGTTAGCATATAGGTTTTCATAGTATTCTCTAATAATTCTTTGTATTTCTGTATTTCTATGGGTTCCATCGTGATTTTTCCTTTCTCATTTCTGATTCTGTTGATGTGTGTTGACTCTCTTTTCTTCTTAATAAGTCTGGCTAGAGGCTTATCTATTTTGTTTATTTTCTTGAAGAACCAGCTCTTGGTTTCATTGATTTTTCTATTGTTTTATTCTTCTCAATTTTATTTATTTCTTCTCTGATCTTTATTATGCCCCTCCTTCTGCTGACCTTAGGACTCATTTGTTCTTCTTTATCCAATTTCGATAATTGTGACAATAAACTATTCATTTGGGTTTGTTCTTCCATCTCGAAATATGCCTGCATTGCATATACTTTCCTCTTAAGACTGCTTTCACTGTGTCCCATAGAAGTTGGGGCTTTGTATTGTCGTTGTCATTTGTTTCCATATATTGCTGGATCTCCATTTTAATTTGGTTGTTGATCCATTGATTATTTAGGAGCATGTTGTTAAGCCTTCATGTGTTTGTGAGCCTCTTTGCTTTCTTTGTACAATTTATTTCTAGTTTTATACCTTTGTGGACTGAACAGTTTGTTGGTAGGATTTCAATCTTTTCCAATGTACTGAGGCTCTTTTTGTGGCCTAGTATGTGGTCTATTCTGGAGAATGTTCCATGTGCACTTGAGAAGAATGTGTATCCTGTTGCTTTTGGGTGTAGAGTTCTCTAGATGTCTATTAGGTACATCTGTTCTAGTGTGTTATTCAGTGCCTCTGTGTCCTTACTTTTTTTCTGTCTGGTGGATCTGTCCTTTGCAGTGAGCGGTATGTTAAAGTCTCCCAAAATGAATGCATACTCCTTTAATTCTGTTAGTATTTGTTTCACATATATTGGTGCTCCTGTATTGGGTGCATATATGTTTATAGTGGTTATATCCTCTTGTTGGACTGAGCCCTTTATCATTATGTAATGTCCTTCTTTATCTCCTATTACTTTCTTTATTTTGAAGTCTATTCTGTCTGATAATAGTATTGCAACACCTGTATTTTTCTCTCTGTTGTTAGCATGAAATATCTTTTTCCATCCCTTGACTATTTTTTTTTTGATAATTATTTTTTATTGAAGGGTAGTTGAATCACAGTATTACATTACATTAGTTTCAGGTGTACAACATAGTGATTCAATATTTATATACATGACAATTCTAGGTACCAGCTATCACCATACCAAGCTGTTACAATATCTTGACTATACTCATTACATCCCGGATACATATTATTTTACCATTGGAAGTGTATACTTTTTTTTTTTAATTTTTTTTGTGAGGGCATCTCTCATATTTATTGATGAAATGGTTGTTAACAACAATAAAATTCAGTATAGGGGAGTCAATGTTCAATGCACAATCATTAATCCACCCCAAGCCTAATTTTCATCAGTCTCCAATCTTCTGAGGCATAACAAACAAGTTCTTACATGGAGAACAAATTCTTACATAGTGAATAAGTTCTTACTTGGTGAACAGTACAAGGGCAGCCATCACAGAAACCTTCGGTTTTGCTCATGCATTATGAACTATAAACAGTCAGTTCAAATATTAATACACATTTGATTTATTTATTTGATTTATATGTGGATACCACATTTCTCTCTTTATTATTATTATTTTTCTTAAAATGCTGAAGTGATAGGTAGATACAAGATAAGGGTAGAAAACATAGTTTAGTGTTGTAAGAGAGCAAATGTAGATGATCAGGTGTGTGCCTGTAGACTATGTGTTAATCCAAGCTAGACAAGGGCAATAAAACATCCACGTATGCAGAAGATTTCTCTCAGAACAGGGGGGTGAGGTTCTAAGACTCACCTCTGTTGATCTCCAATTTCTCACCTGATGGCCCCCCTGCGACTGTGCCTGTCTTAGGTTGTTCCTCCCTTGAGGAATCTTACCCGTCTCTGGCTAACCAGTCATCTTCCAGGGCCATACAGGTAAATGTAAAGTTGGTAAGTGAGAGAGAAGCCCTACTGTTTGAAATGGTTAGCTTTTTATTTCTTTGCATATTTATGCCCTGTAGCTTCTATGCCCAGCATTTGTCTTGAGGTATCTTTACCACTTGGAAGAATTATGATACTCGGTAAATTTGATATGAGGCACGAATTCTATTTAAGGGTTGTAATTAGGAAGGAAGAAGAAAAGCTATAG
Source organism: Manis pentadactyla (assembly GCF_030020395.1). Classification (NCBI taxonomy): domain Eukaryota; kingdom Metazoa; phylum Chordata; class Mammalia; order Pholidota; family Manidae; genus Manis; species Manis pentadactyla. The sequence goes on from NC_080026.1 coordinate 79,360,043, forward strand.
AAGTAGCAGGCGGAAGAAAACATGGGAAGAATGATTATTTCTTTGATATATCTTCTTGTAGAGTAACTTCAGCATGTATAGGTTTTAAGCTACTACTTAAATTGCGCACACACATTAACATAATAGGAGTATAGTTACATAACCAAAGCATACCTGTAATTACCAGTCATCTCCAGTGAAACCAAGAAAACCAGATAGGCACCTTAGGCATTTCTGAAAACTTATCTATGATATCGTGGATATTGTCCACCCGAACTTGAACAGTCTGAGAGAAATCAGACAAATTAAAACAACCCATTCCTGGGGAATGTTCACATCCCTTATGTTCGTTTAACAGTAAATAGTCTGCAGTTGTAAGATTTTGGAGTGTTACAATTTGCACTTCTCCTTATTCTTGGTTGAGTTCCAACAGTATAGATCCAGTCCAATTTTTTGTTTTACTGTATGCACAGGCCAACTTAGATATCTCCTTCCTCATTCCCATGGAAAGTCCAGGAACTGGTGGGATGAGTGCATCTACAGCTGTAGCAGTGCGTGGATCTTTGTTGGGGTTTTTTGATGATCATTTTCTGGCATGAGTCTTCCAGAGAGTGCTGATGTTGGAGTTCTTTATCATATCGTATCTTAGTTCATTTTCGGGGTAGCCCAATTAGGCTTTGATCCTCTGTATAAACACAAACAGACCCTTTGCCTACACTTTTATATGCCCTTTATACTCTTGTGTAGAACTCATTGGAGGTTACTACACAGGAACTGCCCTTTTTTTTAATTTTTTATTTTTTATTTTTTTGGTATCACTAATCCACACTTACATGACGAATATTATGTTTACTATGCTCTCCCCTATACCAGGTACCCCCTATAAACCCCTTTACAGTCACTGTCCATCAGAATAGCAAAATGTTGTAGAATCACTACTTGCCTTCTCTGTGTTGTACAGCCCTCCCTTTTCTCCTACCCCCGCATGCATGCTAATCTTAATACCCCCCTAGTTCTACCCCCCCTTATTCTTCCCTACCCACACATCCTCCCCAGTCCCTTTCCCTTTGGTACCTGTTAGTCCATTCTTGAGTTATGTGATTCTGCTGCTGTTTTGTTCCTTCAGATTTTCCTTTGTTCTTATATTCCACAGATAAGTGAAATCATTTGGTATTTCTCTTTCTCCGCTTGGCTTGTTTCACTGAGCATAATACCCTCCAGCTCCATCCATGTTGCTGCGAATGGTTGGATTTGCCCTTTTCTTATAGCTGAGTAGTATTCCATTGTGTATATGTACCACATCTTCTTTATCCATTCATCTATCGATGGACACTTAGGTTGCTTCCAATTTTTGGCTATTGTAAATAGTGCTGCGATAAACATAGGGGTGCACTGATCTTTCTCATACTTGATTGCTGCATTCTTAGGGTAAATTCCTAGGAGTGCAATTCCTGGGTCAATTGGTAGGTCTGTTTTGAGCATTTTGATGTACCTCCATACTGCTTTTCACAATGGTTGAACTAACTTACATTCCCACCAGCAGTGTAGGAGGGTTCCCCTTTCTCCACAGCCTCGCCAACATTTGTTGTTGTCTTTTGGATGGCAGCCATCCTTACTGGTGTGAGGTGATACCTCATTGTAGTTTTAATTTGCATTTCTATGATAATTAGCAATGTGGAGCATCTTTTCATGTGTCTGTTGGCCATCTGTATTTCTTTTTTGGAGAACTGTCTGTTCAGTTATTCTGCCCATTTTTTAATTGGGTTATTTGTTTTTTGTTTGTTGAGGCGTGTGAGCTCTTTATATATTCTGGACGTCAAGCCTTTATCGGGTGTGTCATTTTCAAATATATTCTCCCATACTGTAGGGCTCCTTTTTGTTCTATTGATGGTGTCTTTTGCTGTACAGAAGCTTTTCAGCTTAATATAGTCCCACTTATTCATTTTTGCTGTTGTTTTCCTTGCCCGGGGAGATATGTTCAAGAAGAGGTCACTCATGTTTATGTCTAAGAGGTTTTTGCCTAAGTTTTCTTCCAAGAGTTTAATGGTTTCATGACTTACATTCAGGTCTTTGATTCATTTTGAGTTTACTTGTGTATATGGGGATAGACAATGGTCCAGTTTCATTCTCCTACATGTACCTGTCCAGTTTTGCCAGCACCATCTGTTGAAGAGAGTGTCATTTCGCCATTGTATGTCCATGGCTCCTTTATCAAATATTAATTGAACATATATGTCTGGGTTAATGTCTGGATTCTCTAGTCTGTTCCATTGGTCTCTGGCTCTGCTCTTGTGCCAGTACCAAATTGTCTTGATTACTATGGCTTTATAGTAGAGCTTTAAGTTGGGGAGTGAGATCCCCCCTACTTTATTCTTCTTTCTCAGGATTGCTTTGGCTATTCGGGGTCTTTGGTGGTTCCATATGAATTTTTGAATTATTTGTTCCAGTTCATTGAAGAATGTTGCTGGTAGTTTCATAGGGATTGCATCAAATCTGTATATTGCTTTGGGCAGGATGGCCATTTTGACGATATTAACTCTTCCTAGCCACGAGCATGGGATGAGTTTCCATCTGTTAGTGTCCCCTTTAATTTCTCTTAAGAGTGACTTGTAGTTTTCAGAGTATAAGTCTTTCACTTCCTTGGTTAGGTTTATTCCTGGGTATTTTATTTTTTTTGATGCAATTGTGAATGGAGTTGTTTTCCTGTTTTCTCTTTCTGTTTGTTCATTGTTAGTGTATAGGAAAGCCACAGATTTCTGTGTGTTGATTTTGTATTCTGCAACTTTGCTGTATTCCAATATCAGTTCTAGTAGTTTTGGGGTCGAGTCTTTAGGGTTTTTTATGTACAGTATCATGTCATCTGCAAATAGTGACAGTTTAACTTCTTCTTTACCAATCTGGATTCCTTGTATTTCTTTGTTTTGTCTGATTGCCGTGGCTAGGACCTCCAGTACTATGTTAAATAACAGTGGAGAGAGTGGGCATCCCTGCCTAGTTCCCGATCTCAGAGGAAATGCTTTCAGCTTCTCACTGTTCAATATAATGTTGGCTGTGGGTTTATCATAGATGGCCTTTATTATGTTGATTTACTTGCCCTCTATTCCCATTTTGCTGAGAGTTTTTATCATGAATGGATGTTGAACTTTGTCAAATGCTTTTCAGCATCTATGGAGATGATCATGTGGTTTTGGTGTTTCTTTTTGTTGATGTGGTGGATGATGTTGATGGACTTTCGAATGTTGTACCATCCTTGCAACCCTTGGATGAATCCCACTTCGTCATGGTGTATGATCCTTTTGATGTATTTTTGAATTCGGTTTGCTAAGATTTTGTTGAGTATTTTTGCATCTACGTTCATCAGGGATATTGGTCTGTAGTTTTCTTTTTTGGTGGGGTCTTTGCCTGGTTTTGGTATTAGGGTGATGTTAGCTTCATAGAATGAGTTTGGGAGTATCCCCTTCTCCACTAGTTTTTGGAAAACTTTAAGGAGAATGGCTATTATGTCTTCCCTGTGTGTCTGATAAAATTCCGAGGTAAATCCATCTGGCCCGGGGGTTTTGTTCTTTGGTAGATTTTTGATTACCGCTTCAATTTCGTTGCTGGTAATTGGTCTGTTTAGATTTTCTGTTTCTTTCTGGGTCAATCATGGAAGGTTTTATTTTTCTAGGAAGTTGTCCATTTCTCCTAGGTTTCCCAGCTTGTTAGCATATAGGTTTTCATAGTATTCTCTAATAATTCTTTGAATTTCTGTATTTCTATGGGTTCCATCGTGATTTTTCCTTTCTCATTTCTGATTCTGTTGATGTGTGTTGACTCTCTTTTTTCTTAATAAGTCTGGCTAGAGGCTTATCTATTTTGTTTATTTTCTCGAAGAACCAGCTCTTGGTTTCATTGATTTTTATATTGTTTAATTCTTCTCAATTTAATTTATTTCTTCTCTGATCTTTATTATGTCCTTCCTTCTGCTGACCTTAGGCCTCATTTGTTCTTCTTTTTCCAATTTCGATAATTGTGACATTAGACCATTCATTTGGGCTTGTTCTTCCTTTTTTAAATATGCTTGGATTGCTATATACTTTCCTCTTAAGACTGCTTTTGCTGTGTCCCACAGAAGTTGGGGCTTAGTGTTGTTGTTGTCATTTTTTTCCATATATTGCTGGAACTCCATTTTGATTTGGTCATTGATCCTTTGATTACTTAGGAGAGTATTGTTAAGCCTCCATGTGTTTGTGAGCCTCTTTGCTTTCTTTGTACAGTTTATTTCTAGTTTTATGCCTTTGTGGTCTGAAAAGTTGGTTGGTAGGAATTCAATCTTTTGGAATTTGCTGAGGCTCTTTTTGTGGCCTAGTATATGGTCTATTCTGAAGAATGTTCAATGTGCACTTTAGAAGAATGTGTATCCTGTTGCTTTTGGATGTAGAGTTCTATAGATTTCTATTAGGTCCATCTGCTCTACTGTGTTGTTCAGTAATTCCGTGTCCTTTCTTATTTTCTGCCCGGTGGATCTATCCTTTGGGGTGAGTGTTGTGTTGAAGTCTCCTAGAATGAATGCATTGCAGTCTATTTCCCCCTTTAGTTCTGTTAGTATTTGTTTCACATATGCTGGTGTTCCTGTGTTGGGTGCATATTTATTTATAATGGTTATATCCTCTTGTTGGACTGAGCCCTTTATCATTATGTAGTGTCCTTCTTTATCTCTTGTTACTTTCTTTGTTTTGAAGTCTATTTTGTCTGATGTTAGTACTGCAACCCCTGCTTTCTTCTCGCTGTTGTTTGCTTGAAATATGTTTTTCCATCCCTTGGCTTTTAGTCTGTACATGTCTTTGGGTTTGAGGTGAGTTTCTTGTAAGCTGTATATGATGGGTCTTGCTTTTTTATCCATTCTATTACTCCATGTCTTTTGATTGGTGCATTCAGCCCATTAACATTTAGGGTGACTATTGAAAGATATGTACTTATTGCCATTGCAGGCTTTAAATTCGTGGTTACCGAAGGTTCAAGGTTTGCCTCTTTAGTATCTTACTGCCTAACTTAGGTCGCTTATTGAGCTGTTGTATACACTGTCTGGAGATTCTTTTCTTCTCTCCCTTCTTATTCCTCCTCCTCAATTCTTCATATGTTGGGTGTTTTGTGCTGGGCTCTTTCTAGGAGTGCTCCCATCTAGAGCAGTCCCTGTAAGATGTTCTGTAGAGGTGGTTTGTGGGAAGCAAATTCCCTCAGCTTTTGTTTGTCTGGGAATTGTTTAATCCCTCCTTCATATTTAAATGATAATCATGCTGGATACAGTATCCTTGGTTCAAGGCCCTTCTGTTCATTGTATTAAATATATCATGCCATTCTCTTCTGGCCTGTAGGGTTTCTGTCGAGATGTCTGATGTTAGCCTGATGGGTTTTCCTTTATAGGTGACCTTTTTCTCTCTAACTGCCTTTAAAACTCTTTCCTTGTCCTTGATCTTTGCCATTTTAATTATTATGTGTCTTGGTTGTCCTCTTTGGATCCTTTCTGTTGGGGGTTCTGTGTATTTCAGTGGTCTGTTCGATTATTTCCTCCCCCAGTTTGGGGAAGTTTTCAGCAATTATTTCTTCTAAGATACTTTCCATCTCTTTTCCTCTCTCTTCTTCTTCTGGAACCCCTATAATACGGATATTGTTCCTTTTGGATTGGTCACACAGTTCTCTTAATATTGTTTCATTCCTGGAGATCCTTTTATCTCTCTTTATGTCAGCTTCTATGCGTTCCTGTTCTCTGGTTTCAATTCCATCAATGGCCTCTTGCATCCTATCCATTCTGCTTATAAACCCTTCCAGAGCTTGATTCATTTCTGCGATCTCCTTTCTGGCATCTGTGATCTCCCTCCGGACTTCATCCCATTTCTCTTGCATATTTCTCTGCATCTCTGTCAGCATTTTTATGATTCTTATTTTGAATTCTTTTTCAGGAAGACTGGTTAGGTCTGTCTCCTTCTCTGGTGTTGTCTCTGTGATCTTTGTCTGCCTGTAGCTTTGCCTTTTCATGGTGATAGGAATTGTTTGCAGAGCTGGGACCAGTGACGGCTGGAAGAACTTCCCTTCTTGTTGGTTTGTGGCCCTCCTTTCCTGGGAGAACAGCGACCTCTAGTGGCTTGTGCTGGGCAGCTGCGTGCAGACAGGGTTTCTGCTTCCTGCCCGGCTGCTATGGAGTTTATCTCCGCTGTTGCTGTGGACATGGTCTGGTTCGGGCCTCTGCTCCAAAGTGGTGGAGTCGCATTGGAGGGTTAGCGGCCTGGAGGCTATTTATCTCCGTAAGGGGCCTCCCTGCTCCCTGCAGCCCAGGGGTTAGGGTGCCCAGAGATCCCCGGATTTCCTACCTCTGGATTAAGTGTCCCGCCCTGCCCCTTTAAGACTTCCAAAAAAGCCCCCCCCAGAACAAACGACCACAAAAAAAAAAAAAAATTTTAATTAAAAAAAAAAAAAAGGTGGCCGCTCGTTTTTCTTTATTCTCCGGCGCCAGCCTCAGGTATCTGCTCACCGGTCTTGCTGCACTGTTTCCCCAGTATTGGGGTCCCTATCCCTTTAAGACTTCCAAAAAGCACTCGCCAAAACAAAACAGGAAAAAAAAAAATGGTCGCTCGCTTTTCTTATGTCCTCTGGCGCCTGCTCACTGTTCTTGCTGCTCTGTTTTCCTCATATCCAGGGCCCTGCTCTCTGGCCCGAATGGCTGGGGCTGGGTGTTCGGCAGTCCTGTGCTCCATCTCCCTCCTGCTCTGCCTATTCTTCTCCCACTGGGAGTTGGGGGGATGGGCGCTCAGCTCCTACTAGTCCGGGGCTTGTATCTTACCCCCTTCGCGAGGCGCTGTGTTCTGTCAGGTGCGGATGTGGTCTGGATATTGTCCTGTGTCCTCTGGTCTTTATTCTAGGAAGGGTTGTCTTTGTTATATTTTCATAGATATATGTGGTTTTGGGAGGAGATTTCCGCTGCTCTACTCACGCCGCCATCTTCCGCTCCTCTCCATCCCTTGACTTTTAATCTGTGCATGTCTTTGGGTTTGAGGTGAGTCTCTTGTAAGCAGCATATAGATGGGGCTTGCTTTTTTATGCATTCTATGACTCTGTGTCTTTCGATTGGTGCATTCAGTCCATTTACATTTAGGGTGATTATTGAAAGATACGTACTTATTGCCATTGCAGGCTTTAGATTCGTGGTTACCAAAGGTTCAATGTTAACTTGTTTACTACCTTACTAACTTAACTTGCTTCTTGAGCTATTATAAACACAGTCTGATGATTATTTCTCTCCCTTCTTATTCCTCCTCCTCCATTCTTCATATGTTGGGTGTTTTGTGCTGTGCTCTTTTTAGGAGTGCTCCCATCTAGAGCAGTCCCTTTAAAATACCCTGTAGAGGTGGTTTGTAGGAGGCAAATTCCCTCAACTTTTGCTTGTCTGGGAATTGTTTAATCCCTCCTTCATATTTAAATGATAATCACGCTGGAGACGGTATCCTTGGTTCAAGGCCCTTCTGTTTCATTGTATTAAATATACCATGCCATTCTCTTCTGGCCTGTAAGGTTTCTGTTGAGAAGTCTGATGATAGCCTGATGGGTTTCCCTTTGTAGATGACCTTTTCTCTCTCTGGCTGCCTTTCATACCCTGTCCTTGATCTTTGCCATTTTAATTATTATGTGTCTTGGTGTTGTCCTCTTTGGGTCCTTTCTGTTGGGAGTTCTGTGTTCTTCCGTGGTCTGAGCTACTATTTCCTCCCCCAGTTTTGGGAAGTTCTCAGAAATTATTTCTTCAAAGACACTTTCTATCCCTTTATCTTTCTCTTCTTCTTCTGGTATCCCTATAATGCAGATATTGTTCCTTTTGGATTGGTCACACAGTTCTCTTAATATTGTTTCATTCCTGGAGATCCTTTTATCTCTCTCTGCATCAGCTTCTATGTGTTCCTGTTCTCTGGTTTCTATTCCATCAATGGCCTCTTGCATCTTATCCATTCTGCTATAAATCCTTCCAGAGTTTGTTTCTCTTCTGTAATCTCCCTCTGGACATCTGTAATCTCCCTCCAGATGTCATCCCTTAGCTCTTGCATATTTCTCTGCAGCTCTGTCAGCATGTTTATGATTTTTATTTTGAATTCTTTTTCTGGGAGACTGGTTAGGTCTGTCTCTGCAGATCCTGTCTCCAGTGTTGTCTGAACTATCTTAGACTGGACTAAATTTTTTTGCTTTTTCATGGTGATAGTGGTGGCTGTAGGCAGGCTGCAGGTGTGTTAGGTGGCAGAAGAAAGTCTTTTCCTGCTTGCTGGATACCTTGCCCTTCTCCGCTGCCTGTGTCGGTTACCCACACTCCTGGAGCAGCCACCGGGTTAGTCCCCTAAGCTGCTGTGGGCAGGGTCCCTGTCATAGCAGCGTGGAGCCCTGCGGGGAGTGAAAGGCATGCCAGGTGTGCTCCTCCATGATAGCGGCACCCCTGCCAAGCAACTGTGTCCCAGTAGCGGCTTTTGGGTCTGGCCAGGGTGGCTGTGCATTGTGCTGGGATTCTGGTCAGCTGCTAGGAGAGCACTTGCTCCCTCTGGCTCCACTGCAGATGTGAGCGAGGCTCTCCCATGTGGGCCTCTACCAGGCTCCTCGGGCTCCACTGCCGTCAGCACGCATGAGCCGCACCCGGGCTGTTCAGTTGCTGCTGCTGTGGGCTCACACAGCCTCTCCTTGTCCCCTCTGGTGCTGTTGGTGCATGCAATCTGCTCCCGGTCCCTTCCAGTGCCACAGCCCCCGGCACATTCTGCCACTCTCCCACTACTGGGCTGGTGTGTCGGGTCTGCGCCAGTTGGAGGAATGACTGCCAAGCTGCTTAGTGCCATGAGGGGCTTCAGAGCTGCACTGCCTCCCCAGTGCTTAGGGCACCTAAGGTTCCCCAGGATTCCCAACTGCTGGCTAAGTGTGCTGGGATGACTTTGTCCAGCTATGGGATCCCTGTCTCTTTAAGACTTGCAGAAAGCACTTGCTTTTCTTTTGTCTCAGGGGCACCAGTTGCAGGGACCTACCCACAGGTTTTGCTTTTCCATTTCTCTAATATCCAGCACCCCATTCACCTTTTGTCTGTGCTCTGGGTGTAGATTTCTAGAGTTGGTTGTTTAGCAGTCCTGGGCTTTCACTACCTCCCCATTTCAACTCCTTTCTACCCACCGGGTTCTGAGGTGGGGGAGCGTTTGGGTCCTGCCTGGACGTGGCTTGTATTTTACCCCCTTCATGTGATGTTGAGTTCTCACAGATGTAGATGTATCCTGGCTGTTGTACTGCATCCACTGGTGTCTCTTTTAGGAATAGATGTATTATTGTATTTTCATAAATATATTTGTTTTGGTGAAGAGATTTCCTCTGAACTACTCACGCAGCCATCTTCCCGTGATCCTCACATTCATGTCTTTAACCCATTCTGAGTTTACTTTTGTGTATGGGGTTAGACAATGATCCAGTTTAATTCTCTTACATATAGCTGTCCAGTTTTGCCAACACCAGCTGTTAAAGAGGCTGTCATTTCCTCATTGAATATCCATGGCTCCTTTATCGTATATTAATTGACTATATATGCTTGGGTTTATATCTGGGCTCTCTATTCTGTTCCACTGGTCTATGAGTCTCTTCTTGAGCCAGTACCAAATTGTCTTGATTACTGTGGCTTCGTAGTAGAGCTTGAAGTCACGGAGTGTAATTACCCCTGCTTTATTCTTCCTTCTCAGGATTGCTTTGGATAATCAGGGTCTTTTGTCATTCCATATGAATTTTAGAACTATTTGCTGTACTTCATTGAAGAATGCTGTTGGTATTTTGATAGGGATTGCATTGTATCTGTGGATTGCTTTAGGCAGGATGGCCATTTTGACAATATTAATTCTTCCTAGCCAAGAGCATAGGATGAATTTCCATTTCTTAGTGTCCTCTTTAATTTCTCTTACGACTGTATTGTAGTTTTTCAGGGTATAGCTCTTTCAGTTCCTTGGTTAGGTTTATTCCTAAGTATTTTATTCTTTTCTGTGCAATTGTGAATGGAATTGTTTTCCTGATTTCTATTTCTGCAGGTTCATCGTTATTGTATAGGAATGCAACAGATTTATGTTTATAAATTTTGTATCCTGCAACTTTGCTGAATTCAGATATTAGATCTAGTAGTTTGGGAGTGGATTCTTTAGGGTTTTTTATATTCAATATCATGTCATCTGCAAACACGGACAGTTTGACTCCTTCTTTGCCAATCTGGATGCTTTTTATTTCTTTGTGTTGTCTGATTGCCATGGCTAGGACCTCCAGAACTATGTTGAATAAAAGTGTGTAAAGTGGGCATCCTTGCCTAGTTCCCTATCTTAAAGGAAAAGCTTTCAACTTCTTGCTGTTAAGTATAATGTTGGCTGTGGGTTCATCATATACGGCCTTTATTATTTTGAGGTACTTGCTCTCTTTACCCATTTTGTTGAGTGTTTTTATAATGAATAGATGTTGAATTTTGTCAAATGCTTTTTCAGCATCTATGGAGATGTTCATGTGGTTTTTTCCTTCTTTTTGTTGATGTAGTGGATGCTGTTGATGGATTTTCAAATGTTGTACCATCCTTTCATCCCTGGGATGAATCCCACTTGATCATGATGGATGATCTTTTTGATGTATTTTTTTAATTCGGTTTGCTAGTATTTTGTTGAGTACTTTTGCATCTATGTTCATCAGGGATATTGGTCTGTAGTTTTCTTTTTTGGTGGGGTCTTTGCCTGGTTTTGGTATTAGAGTGATGCTGGCCTCATAGAATGAGTTTCTAAGTATTCCCTCTTCTTCTACTCTTTGGAAAACTTTAAGGAGGATGGGTATTAGGTCTTCACTAAATGTTTGATAAAATTCAGCAGTGAAACCATCTAGTCTAGGGGTTTTGTTCTTAGGTAGTTTTTTGATTACCAGTTCAACTTCATTGCTGGTAATTAGTCTACTCAGATTTTCTGTTTCTTCCTGGAACAGTCTTGAAAGGTTGTATTTTTCTAGAAAGTTGTTCATTTCTTCTAGATTATCCAGTTTGTTACCATATAGTTTTTCATCGTATACTCTCATAATTCTTTGTATTTCTGCAGTGTCCATAGAGATTTTTTTCTTTTTCATTTCTGATTCTGTTTGTGTGTAGACTCCCTTTTTTTCTTGATAAATCTGGCTAGGGGTTTATCCATTTTGTTTATTTTCTGGAAGAACCAGTTCCTGCTTTTATTCTTTCTATTGTTTTATTCTTCTCAATTTTATTTATTTCTGCTTTAATCTTTATTATGTCCCTCCTTCTACTGACTTTGGGCCTCATTTGTTCTTCCTTTTCTAGTTTCAATTGTTCTTCTTTCCTGATGTAGGCCTGTATTACAATATATTTCCCTCTTATCATGGCCTTCACTGCTTCCCACAGATTTTATGTTGTTGAATTATTGTTGTCATTTGTCTCCATATATTGCTTGTTCTCTGTTTTTATTTGGTCATTGATCCATTGATTATTTAGGAGCATGTTATTAAGCCTCCAAGTGTTTGTGGGCGTTTTCATTTTCTTTGTGTAATTTATTTCTAGTTTCATACCATTGTGGTCTGAGAAACTGGTTGGTTCCATTTCAATCTTTTTGAATTTACTGAGGCTCTTTTTGTGGCCTAGTATATGATCTATTCTTGAAAATGTTCCATGTGCCCTTAAGAAGAATGTGTATTCTGCTGCTTTTGGATGGAGTGGTCTGTAGATGTCCGTTAGGCCTATCTGTTCTAATATGTTGTTCAGTGCCTCTGTCTCTTTACTTATATTCTGTCTGGTTGATCTGTCCTTTGGAGTGAATGGTGCGTTAAAGTCTCCTAAAAGGAATGCATTGCATTCTATTTCCCCCTTTAATTCTGTTAGTATTTGTTTCATATATGTAGGTTATCCTGCCTTGGGTGCATAGATATTTATAATAGTTATATCCTCTTGTTGGACTGACCCTTTAATCATTATGTAATATCCTTCTTTGTCTCTTGTGACTTTCTTTGTTTTGAAGTCTATTTTGTCTGATACAAGTACTGCAACTCCTGCTTTGTTCTCCCTATTAGTTGCATGAAATATCTTTTTCCATCCCTTTACTTTCAGTCTGTGTATGTCTTTAGGTTTGAAGTGACTCTCTTGTAGGCAGCATATAGATGTGTCTTATTTTTTTTATCCATTCATTGACTCTATGTCTTTTGACTGGTGCATTCAGAACATTTACATTTAGGGTGATTATCGATTGGTATATACTTATTGCCCTTGCAGTCTTTAGATTCATGTTTACCAAAGGTTCAAGGGTAATTCCCTTACTATCTAACAGTCTAATTTAACTCATTTATTATGGTATTACAAACACAACCTAAAGGTTCTTTTATCCCCCCTTTTTCTTATTTCTCCATTCTTTGTATGTTATGAATCATATTCTGTACTCTTTGTGTATCCCTTGGGTGACATCTATTTAGCTTAGGAATACTTTCATCTATAGGAGTCCCTCCAAAATGCACTGAAGAGGTAGTTTGTGGGAGGCAAATTCTCTCAGCTTTTGCTTATCTGAGAACTGTTTAATCCCTCCTTCAAATTTAAATGATAACCTTGCCCTGTAGAGTATTCTTGGTTCAAGGCCCTTCTGCTTCATTGCGTTAAATACATCATGCCACTCCCTTCTGGCCTGAATGGTGTCTGTTGAGAAGTCTGATGATAGCCTGATGGGTTTTCCTTTGTATGTTATCATTTTCCTCTCTCTAGCTGCTCTTCAGAGTCTGTCTTCATCCTTGATCTTTGCCATTTTAATTATCATATGTCTTGATATCTTCCTTGGGTCCCTTGTGTTGGGAGATCTGTACACCTCCATGGCTTGAGTGACTATGTACTTCCACAGATTGGGAAAGTTTTCAGCAATTACCTCCTCACTGATACTTTCTATCCCTTTTTCTCTCTCTTTTTCTTCTGGTACCCCTATAATGCAAATATTGTTCCATTTATATTGGTCACACAGTTCTCTCAATATTCTTTCATTCTTAGAGATTCTATTTTCTCTCTGTGTGTCAGCTTTTCTGTATTCCTCTTCTCTAATTTCTATTCCATTTACCATCTCTTTTACTTCATCTATTCTGCTTTTAAATCCATCCATTTTATGTTTCATTTCAGATATAGAATTTCTTAATGATTGGATCTCCAACTTAAATTCATTCCTGAGTTCTTGAATGTTTTTCTGTACCTCCATAAGCATGTTTATAATTTTTATTTTGAACTGTTTCAGGAAAATTGGTGAGTTCAGTTTCATTTTGCCCTTTTTTCTGGGGGTTGTGAGATTTTATCTGAACTGTGTTCTGTTGACATTTCATATTTCTGTGTGGTGCCCACTAGTACCCAGAAGTTCCATTTTATGGAGCTTCTCAGCCCCTAGAGTGAGGTTGGGGTTTGTAGGGGAGCAGAGCTGGTGCCTGGGGGAGAAAAGTTCTGTTTCCTGATTCCCGTCTATAGTGTCTGTCTCCAGTGTCAGAGCCAGTGGGCCAAGCACACAGGTGTAAGCCTCTGTGCTTTGTTTCTCTAGTTGTTGTAGGTAGGGCATCCCTCTGGCTGGCCTGACATCAGCGCAGCAACTGCCAGTTTGTGAGCCAGTGCTGTCATGCTAGGAGGAAGGCACAGCAAGCTGCGTGTCACAGTGGGGGGCCTCAAAGCTGAGTCAGCAGCCAGGAGGATGGAGCTCCTGAAGCTCCTCAAAGTTCCCAACCAGCTGGGCAGAGCGCACCCAGACAACCGTGTCCAGCTCTCTCTTCTCCTGCACTGCAGGCTCCGTGTAAACCCCACTCCATCAGCAGCCCTCTCACTGCTAGGAAGCCTCTCAGACCACCTGCCTTTCCTCTGACACAGAGTGGCCGGGTGTGGATCCCTCCTCCACAAATGGCCAGAATCTCAGTCTCTCAAGCACTCCACCTGTCCGAGCTCCCCAACCTCCAGAGCACCACACAGTGTAGGTTTCTGCATGCAAAGCAGATCTCCAGAGCTAGATGTTCAGCAGTCCCAGGCTTCCACCTCCTCTGTGCTCCATTTCTCTTCCTCCCACTGGTGATGCATTACCCTGTTTCATGAGGTCTGCTCTGTTCATGAGGTCTATATGCAGTCTGGTTCAGCCTTTTTTCTTGTTGCTGTTTTAGGGTTAGTTGTATTAATTAACTATATTTTCATACTGTTTGTGGTTTCAGGAGGAGTCCTCCATCCCACCTCTCATGCCGCCATCTTGAATCTCCTTGAGCCTGGATTTTTAAGCTCTCCCACTAAGGTACTAGGTGAGAGCGAAGCCAACTTTAATGCTTATGCTCCAGCTACCAACTTACTAGACCTGCATAAGACACCCCAAACACAGCCAGCAAAAAGTCCTATCTGAGCCTTAGTCAGCACACTGCATCATGAGAAATAATAAAATGCTTGTCGTTTTAAGCCAGTAAGTTTTGAAGTTGTTTGTTAGATAAAAGTAGATCACCAAAACACATACATATGGTCACTTAGCTAGTGAATTGCAAACAGGGATTAAAACCTTAAAACCTAGGCAAAGTTGTTCAAAGTTCTGAGCTTTTAATCAGTAAAATGTTCTATCTCATAGTAAACACATAATAACCCAAAGGCTTAAACAGAACTTAAGTATGATAGTGAATCAGGTATGTGATGCTTGTAATGGAGGAGTGACAGAATTATTTTCATCTACTGAATTGTCTACAGCATTAGATGTTTTGAAATCATAATTCATAAATACTGGACAGTCTGAAGTTTATATATTGAACCATTCACTAGAAAGCTAGACACATATCTAACTATACTACTTATTACCTCCAACAGGGTGTCTAATACTGAAAATCCTAATTCATTCCATGTCAGCCCTTGAAATGCATTCCCTTTTCTTTTTGAGTCTTCTTCATCTCAATAAATACCATTTAAATGATGACAGTTACTCAGGACAAAAATTTGCACCTATTCTTGAATTATCTCCTTCTCTAGCACCAATTTATTAACAATTAACTCAATCTATTAACAATTATTATTGCTTATCCCTTAAAATAAATTATAGAAGCATCTGTACCTCTGTTACTGATCAAAACCACCAAATTCTCTTGTGTAGACTAACTTCGCACCCTTGTACTTGGCTTCTAATCTTTTCTCTGTCAGTCTAATTTCAGTATAACAGAGGAATGCATTTAAAAAGAAAAGGGAATTCTACTTCTGTTATGGAAGTAAAATTCTCTATAAACCAACAAAAACAGATCTGTTGGGGAGGAGGGTCAAACTATGAAGAGGAAATTAGCATGGAATGATTTTTAGTTCTCTTTCTTGTTTTTCTTTTTGACTTTGCCCAGAAGGCAGGCTAAAACCATGTAGAGTATGACAAATGTAGCTAAAACTGAGGCATCTTCGCTATTCAATCAATTAGCTCGGAACTCCTTGGGTACTCATCATCCACAGAATTCCGCTTTATTAGATTATCCCCAGTGCAATGATCCCAACTCTGAGAGGGAATTACCAAGTTTCAGCTTCCCACAGGGAAACCTACGAACCACTTTCCCTTCGAGAACCCTGGTGGGATAAAATTCCTGACATGCCATTAGGTGTATGAATTTTCTCTTTTGATCTTCCCCAGGTTTGTCTGCCCGCATGCCTGACCACTGTGAGAGCTCACAGTGACTGCGCAGGTGTTTCAGCTTTAATCTGTAGGTCAGCAGTTGAGCTGTTTGATAATCACCACCATTCCTTTCCTTCCTTTCAAAGGAGGGCTCTGACACAAAAAATAGAATAGAATACAGACTGTGTCCCTAGGATCCAATAAAAAATGATATTAAAGTTTTATCTGCCTCCTTTATGATTCTTCTGGGCTATGGAAAGAATAGGAACTAAACTTTCAGTGAGGACACAGTGGTGTCAAAAACAGGGAAGGTACCTTATTAAGGGATTAAATTTGTTCCTATGAACTAAAATTTCATTGTCTCTTAAAAACTGATGTTTGTCCTTGAGAGGAAAATCATTAAATAGGTTATTATTTTAATACATCAATAGTAAAGGATTAGTAGGCCTCTAGCTCCCACTGGTGGAAATACTGAAAGGATTACTTGAATTCAAAGAAAAGTGTATCTCTGGCTCATGGGTTGGGCATAGGAGTCCATTTTTCTTATCCCATTTCTACTCTCCCCTTTACCCCCCAGTAACTGTGAAATCATAATCAGACATCATACGCGTTGGACATTTCTTCAGACTAAACAGCCTAAACTTGGGTCATGGCACAGATCCTAGGGACTCTTCTAGGGAGGGGATTGCTCATTATGGAGAAAGGATTGGAGTTTCAAACCAAGGGGCTTGAAAAAGCATAGCTTAAGAAGTATGTTTTAAACTGAAGACCAAAAAAAACAATACAAAACAAAATAGATTAGGATCAGGGAACATTCTCCTGAGAACTTTGTCTCTGAGCTCCAAGAAATGCATTATCAGCCAAAACCTTAACCTTTAACTTCCTACACTGTAATTCCATTCTAAAATTGCTCTAATTCTTCAGCAAAGAAACCTCTGTAAGGGCAGTGAAACCACATTAGCCAAATTCTGGACAGACAAGGGCTAAAATCTCTATTCAGCCAAAGCCAAGACTGAAGCAAAATACCACCATCCTAGAATAAACATTTGAGGTATGGGAATAAATCCAAAATGTACCCAAACACTGAGAAGCAGTATTATAATTTTATCATTTTAAAGTGCTGTGGTGACATTTTTAAAGTTGAGTATTAAGGAAGAAGAGAATAATATTCCAGCCATGCTCACTTGTTAATTTCTTCTGCAGATGCTGTATGGAATACTCACAATACTAAATAAATGCCCACTTTGAACTGAGGTTAGTAGACACACAAGATCAATTTTGGCCAGCACAACTTCTAGTGGTTCCTTGACTATGATGATGTTGGTACTGAGTTCTTACGCTTTCTTTCCACTCCAGTACAGGTGGCCAAGCTAAACATCAAAATACAGTGACCTCCTCTTTAACTCTCAGGAGTTAAGAGTTGTTCAGTAGTGATGCTGCAATTTCATTGAGGCAATCTCACACAATGGCTTCGTGCATTTTAAGATGTTTTCTGCATATTTTCAGAAACTGTCTTGCTCTATTTTATACTTCATACTTTTTGCATGCATTTGCTATTTCACACAACCACTTGAAGAAATTTTATTCTTAAACCCCAGATCAAAAACTATGACTATGTAGGTATTTGAATTTCCAATTGCATCTCAGATTTCCTTGCACGAATACCAGTTTTAGTATTTTTCAGGAATGGAATAAAGGTATCATGAGAGAAATACCTACACTCTCAAAACTGCCGTTATGGTTACACTTGAGCAGGTTTCAGTAAGTGGACTATATTCTTTAAAGCAATCAGTGGTTGTTAAATGTCTACACTAGCCTTGTTATAGTATCTGGAATATCTGTATTGGTTTTTCTATCTGCAAAGTATGGAAATAAAGTATTCTTGAATTTTTAACATCGTATATAAGTACAGGATGAGGAGGATCCAAAATTTCTTGTACATTATGCAGTTTGCCTGTGGCTGAAGAACAATAATGAAAGAGGCTCACTATCTCTCTGCTATATCCAGCAATCCTGTGACACATGCTGTTCTCTGCTTTCTAAACATAATTTTCATGTGTATGAATAAAACATGGTAGGACTCCTACATCATTCTTACCCTCACTATACCTGTTATATGATCAGTGACATTTGTATGATATTGGGAAGTGCTGAGTTATTCAGCTTCCCCAAAGCCAAAGCAGAAGGCCCTGCCGAAGTGCAGTTTTGTTTTTGGATGATGTGCTTTGCCTGGTGTATACCTGCACCAAAGGGGATGTTTGTCTTGTGGAGACTAATGGTATTGATGTGCAAAAGGAAGGAGAGCTGGTCCATCCCATCCCCTAGGCTACAGAAGAGAGCAGTCATTCACTTCACAAACAGGCAGTGGTTCAGCTGTCCATGCAGGGGCCGGTCCTAGCAGAGGGTGATCCATGGCTGAACTTGTAACAGTGTGCACACTGCTGAGAGACAACTGTAGCTTTTCTAGACATCTTGTACTGCCTTTCAGAGGATGTTTTCACAGCAAACAGTTTTAAAAGATAGAGGTAGTATCTCACTTTGGGTCAGAGAACAGATTTATTTCCTGACCAGAATAATAAGAGTAATGTCTTCTTTACATTTATGCCCATGTATATCACAGCATTATTAACAATAACTAAGATATGGAAACAACCTAAGTGTCCATTGATAGGTGAATGGATAGAGAAGATGTGGCACACATACACAATGGAATATTACTCATAAGTATTATATATTACATGTATATTAAATTCATTATATTATAATATTCATAAATATCAATATTTATGAATATTACTCATTTTCAAAGAAAAATGAAATATTGCCATTTGTGACAACATGCATGGGCCTAAAGGATATTATATGAAGTGAACCAAAGAAAAGCAAAATACCATATGATTTCACTTCTATGTAGAACCTAAAAAATAAAACAAATGAGCAAATAAACAAAACAGAAATAGATTCCTAAACAGAGGACAGACTAGTAGCTGCCACAGAGGAAGGGACTGAGGTGATGGGTGAAATAAGTAAAGAGGATAAAGAAGTACAAATTTCCAAAAATGAAATAAATTAGTTGTGTGGATAAAAGTTCAGCACAGGGAATATAGTAAAAAATATTGTGCTATCTTTGTATGGTGACAGATGGTGATTATACTTACTGTGGGGAGCATTTAGTAATGTATGTAACTGTAGAATCACTATGTTCTACATCTAAAACAAACAATATTGTATATCAACTACATTTCAATAAAATTAAAAATTTTTAAATAATTTCTTCAGGAACAAAATTAGGCAAGTTTGAGAGCAGCTCAGTGTGGTGGTTTCCTAAGATTAGTGTTTGTCAGCTGTGACACAGGCTCACTGTGTGCTCAGCAGTCACCTGGGCCTGCCTGCACCGCAAGTTTGTAGGACTTGGGGGCAAGGAGAACCGCTGCGAAATTCAGGATCCCGGCTGTACTGGTGAGTAATAAAGAGTCCACAGGTGCATTGTTTCCTTCTCAATTCAATCAATTCCATTTACACAAGTGTGATAAGTAAACAGAGCAACATGTTGCTGTTTAGGGATAAAGCTTAGGGATTGGAGCACTTGATACCCTGGATGGACATTCTGGTGAATACACTGTCAGGAAAGAACATGTAAACAAACTTTCTGGTTGTAACCAAAGGCTAGAGAGAAAGCTGTTTCCTTTACTGGGGACAGAAAAGGCTATTAAACAAATTGGCTTTATTTTACTCACGTTGAAGTTGCCTGCAATTAACTGTTCTCCCAATTGTTTACAGACATATAATCATAACAAATTTTTTTAAAAAGGAGAATATTGATACTAATGCCAAATAACTTTGGTTAAACGCTTTTTATTTTGGTACAGGAAAGAAAATCACCTAGGCAAGGGTAATTAAAAAGTTTATTTATAACAGTAATATGGAGAATACTAAAAATGTCCAGCAATAAAATGTTCGATAATAACTAAGTACGAATTCAAGCTCCAGACATATAAATAATGGATGACTAAAATACTTAACCAACTAAGTCATTTAGACATGAAATATAGGCTTGTATTTTAAATGCCATGCTTGTTTCAGACATTGTATTTCAGTGCTTTTGAAGAGTAAGACATTCATTCGTGTGCTGTTATGGGCTTTGTGATAAGACGTGTGCTGATATGGGGATGTGTTAAGAGTATAATAGAGTGGTTCATATCGGTGAAGTAGCTCCACAAGTCACATTTACTGTTTTTATCTAAGTTTTGCAAATTCTTTTAAGGTAACATAAGCATATCTAGATACTTCTGACCACAAAATTTACTAGCTGTTCACAAAATGGTACCTGAAATTGAATGTACTTATATCTAATTTCTCCTGTCCCTATGTACCGTTTCTTCATACAGGTATATACTGTTTCTTAATTATATCACAAATACATTCATATTTATGGTAGACAGTTCAGAAAATATTGATACCAAACAAAGAAAACTAAATTATCTCTCATAATCCCAATACCAGAGTTAATCACTGTTAACATTTAGGGTATAGGTTTCCAGTTATTACATATATGATCTATTATAAAATAATATATAGATTATATTAAATTTCATAATCTTTTCTAAAGTTAACCATCTATTTCTATTGCTCTTATAATTCATTGATGTTTTTCAAAATCAATTTGTTATATAGTTATACTATAATGTATTTAATAGTGGTATTATATATATATACCATAAAGATGAACAAGTCAAAAAACATGTAATGATGATCCAGATAACTTGCATCCTGAATCTATTTGTTCATTTCTCTTCTCATTAACAAGAGATATAATATGTTTTCCCTTCTAGTTATCCCCCAAGATCTGTCCCCTTTCTTCCTGAACTTATAGCTGGGGAATTTAGCACAGTGGAATTGCAGGTGAGTGGCACACACCACTCCTTTTTATTTGCTTTTCCTCCTCTGGGTCTGGAATGCAGATACTACAGCAGTGAATATACACATGAACAAAACTGCCCAAATTAGGCCAATCTCTTACAAGAGCCCTAGTTTCCTGAATGACTCAGGGAAACAGAACTGCATCCACAGACCCAAATCATTTGCTTGACGGCTGTTGTGAAAGAGAGAAATACATGTCTTTGCTCTTTATGCTATATTATATTGTATCTTACTCTAATTAGTACACTTCCTGTTCATATAATGGTACATTTTTTGCAGCAATATTTTTAATTTTAACTTAGTTATCTGCCTTGTCAATCAAGATATATTCTCTAAGATTATGTAACTTTTGTGCACAATAGAGACCTGAAAATTTACAAGAGAAATGTCTTCTTTTTACAAAAGCAGAAACTTTTTTACAGAAGTGTCAGAAGATTTATCTAATATTACATAAAATAAAGCTTAGTTATCATGGTGCCTAGTAAAGTGACCTCACCACTGACC
This sequence comes from Manis pentadactyla, assembly GCF_030020395.1. Lineage (NCBI taxonomy): Eukaryota > Metazoa > Chordata > Mammalia > Pholidota > Manidae > Manis > Manis pentadactyla. The sequence continues at coordinate 79,381,063 of NC_080026.1, forward strand.
TAATACATCCAAGAGCAAAACAAAAAAATTCACTTCTGACCACTGTGACCTAGAATTCAGTATGGTCTCTGAAATTTTATTTTTCCCTATTGTTATCTCTTTTTAAGGATAGTTTTACTACTTCCCAGTTCATATCTTTTTTTTTTTCCTCATCTCCTTTGGACAGTCCAGATAGCCAATTGAATTTGAATTATAATCATTTGTTTATTCAACATTATTAACTATTTACAGTAAAATAAGCACTGTACTGCTTATTTAGGACACACTCATAAGAGAATGCTGACCTTTGTATTATAGACAGGGAATTATAATATGGTGCAACCAGTATAATGCATCATATGTGACAGAGTAGAAAAAAACCTCAAGGCATTATGGGTTACATAATTACATCCCTTCCGTAGTCTTAAAAGCTATAGGAAACTTCCCAGAGGCAGTAATATCAACACTAAGTCATAAAGAATTGGGAGATATCCACGTGAAGGAGGAAGAAAGGTAGGAAAGATTATGATGTAATGGAAATCTGGGAGAGTCCCTTCTGAAATAACTTCTAACATTCTTATCTCTTCCACATCCTTTATTTTACCCACCCCATATTTTCTTTCTCTTAATCCAATTACTATTCTAACCAGTAAAATGGTAACAGAAAAGTAAAAAAGTAAAATTCTATTTGTTCTTATTGACTTCATTCAAAATTAACTGGAAAAAAATTTATTTTACGTGCAATTTACATTTCTCTTTTGCCATAATATTACTATTCTCTACAAAAGTGAAATATATGATGTTTAAATCTATGCACTCTTCATGCATGAAGGAGCATGGTTTTGAAAGTTTCCTGAGTGGATCCTTGAAGACTGATGAGATGGTAAATCATTTGTCTGAATTTGTGAGTTGAAAGTCAAAGAAATTCAATGGGCCTTTAGTGTGGTCTCTAGGTCATATAATTACATATATTTTCAGTCCCTGGATCTAAATAAGGATAATACTAACCGATAACAGAGGAGCAAGTTACCTCAGATACTGCTGGCCTTCCTCCTAAATCTCTTAAAAATAGGTGTTCAGGTCTGTTTATTTTATCAAATCTTTATACAATGACTAAAGTGACATATTCCAGGTTTTGTGGTGAAATAACACAGTTGTTTATTTCATATGCCTTTAAATATCACCTAAGCCTTTAAAATTATTTTATATGAATAAAGTCATTAAGAAAAGTATATTTGAACATTTATACATACACAAAATACAAAAGAAAACACATACAGAGTGAGTCAATATAAGGCAAACTTCCTTTAAAGGATCTATAAATATAATATTGAAAGTTCACTGAGGATATGTTCTTTGGAATATTCTTAGATTTTTGATACATTTTAATTTGACATAAAAAATATTCAATAAATAGTTATTAGGTATATACTGTGAAAAACCTGTGCATATTTTCTTCCTATTTTACATAAAATTATAGTAATTGTGTATCCAGACCAAAGGAAAAATACTCCAAACAGAGAAGGAGAAAACTGATTTTCAAAAAAGCACTCATTAGTATTAGGGGAAAATTCTCATTTCGAATAATATAAATACAGAGATAAGAGCAAGTGGTTATATTTAAGCAATTCAATTTTAAAATTAAAATTTGCAAAATACAAATATTACATTTAAAATGCTTTCTTCTTTATAATACAAAAATGTACCTAATATAATGATATAGGGACAGTTCTATGAATAGAACACTTTCTGTTTTATGAGAAATGAGTTTAAAAATAAAAGTATTGAAAAGGGTTAAAAATTAAGACTTTAAAAAACAAATGAGAAAACACTGTGACATTTCATTGCCTTTAAAACATTAAAGGACTGTGTCAGTTTATGTTTTTCACTGCATTATACTTTTCTCTCAATTTAGTCCACCATTCAGTTAATGCATATTATTATAAAGAAATTTATCAGATTTGCCATTTGCTAAAAATTAACCAAACAACAATAAGCCACCTTGTATATTCAGTTTTTTTTTGTTTGTGTAGTAGTATATAAAAACAAGAAAAAATTTTTTAAAATTTAAAGCATATTGTATATTCTAATCTGTACTATAGCAGGTAATTTGACCCAGTCTGTAAAAGATTGCTCTCAACTGTTTTAAATATGAATTCAAATGTTGCAATTTAATATTAATGGAATGCTACTTTTTTTAGACAAATTTACTCATTCACCTCCAGCCTCACCAAACTGTTTCTCATTTTCACCTAGTGATTGAAATCTAAATTAATATTGTCCTCAAGGGCACACGGTCAGGTACATAAAGTAACTCTACTTATATTCAGTCCCCAGGAAAGTTTCCTCATGGACTAACCTCTGAAAAGGTTAGGACAAACATTCTAGAATCTGAGCAGTCATTAAAAAAATTCTGAACGTCTACTTAAAGAAATGGATCCGTGAACAGTCAGTGCAGAATTATCCCTCCATGAACTGTGCAGTTTATTGTAAGTTCATGTGTGGTTAGAGTTGTCAGATTTAGCAAATAAAAATGTAAAATGCCCAGTTAAATGTGAATTTCGTATAACAAGTGAAAATGATTTTAGTATAACTGTGCCCCATGCAATATTTGAGACACTATCTTTTTAAAAAATCATTTATCATTTGTCTAAAATTTAAATTTAACTGGACATCTTAAATTTTACCTGGCAACTTTGTGTGGGATTTGTGCTTTGTCAGGTCATCATAGCGCTGCTTATTCCCGTGTCTGTCATTTCTCCTGTCTTTTTCCTGCCCATCCTGATCTGAGTCCCTGCTTGCATTCCTGCTCTTTTAACAACCACATGGTACCTCTGGCAAGTTTGTTAATTCTGATTATCCTCTGTCAACTCTTCCTTTACTAAACTGAATACTAACCTAAACATAAGTTTTGGCTCAAAGTTGTTTGACTCACCATGTCAGGCATCTCATTTGATTCGTTCATTAATCTCAGAACTAGCTTATATTCTACTATGTAATACTATACTGTCTGAGGCACATCTTGTACATATGGTCTTCCTGTGATCGCTCTGCTCTCTTTCTGGCTTTTAACAGCTAAATGATGTCACTGTCTCAGGATAACATCTCACAGGTCAGCATCTTGAGGTATGAAAGGACAACAATGAATTGTTAGAATGATGAGTTATTACAAGACAAAAAAATGTATTTTTAATTAACCTAGTTTCTAGAAGACAGCATAAGGGGTAAGCTCCTTGACATCAGTGTTGACAATGATTTTTTGGATAAGACACCAAAGGCAAAAATCAACAACTACATCAGTCTAAATACTTCTGCACAGGACAGGAAACCAACAACAAAATGAAACAACAACCTACAGAAGGGGAGAACACAATTGCAAATTATCTACCAAATAAACAGTTCATATCCAAATTATATAAAGAACTCATGCAACTCAATAGGAAAAAAAAAGAATAATCCTCTCTTTTAAAAAGGGTAGAGGAACTGAACATTTTCCCAAAGACACTGAAATGCCCAACAAGTATATGAAAAGTGCTCTACATCACTATTCATCAGGGAAATGCAAAACAAAACTACAGTGAGATTTAACCTCACTGTTAGAATGGCTATTTTCAAAACGACAAGAAAAAACAAGTGTTGGTGAGGAAGTGGAGAAAAGGGAATCTTTTGGCACTCTTGGTGGGAATGTAAATTGGCATAGCCACTATGGAAAACAGCATGGAATTTTCTTAAAAATTAAAAATAGAACTATCATAGGACCCAGCAATCCCACTTCTGGGTATATATCCAAAGGAAATGGAAACAGGATCTCAAAAGGATATCTGCACTCCTAAATTTATTGCAGTACTATTCACAAGAGTCAAAATATGGAAACAGCCTAAGCATCTATTAGCAGATTAATGGTTATAGAAGATGTGGTATATATATGCACAATGGGATATTATTCAGTCATGAGAAAGAAGATGGGCCTTGAAGGCATTATAAGTGAAATAAGTCAGATGGATTAAAACAAATGTTGTATATTACTTATATATAAACATCTAAAATACTCAGAACTCAAACACAGAAACTAAAATGACAGTTACTAGGGTCTGGGGGTTTGGGTAAGGCACAATGTTGGTCAAAGAATACAAACCTCCCGTTATGAGATGAATAAGTTCTGGGGACCTAATGTATAGCCTAGCGATTATAGTTAATAATATTTTATCATATACTTGAATGTTACTAAGAGAGTAGATCTTAAATATTCTCACCATGATAAAGAAATGGTAATTCTGTGATATGATGTGGCTATTAGCTAATGCTACAGCAGCAATCGTTTCGCAGTATATGTGTATCAAATGAACATATTGTACACTTATACAATGTTATATGTCAACTATATATCAATAAAGCTGGAAAAATAACATTATATTTTAGTATTTGGTAGAATCGTTCTTCCCTGCCGGCTTTGAAGTCAGGTCATGTGACACCCACTTCCCCTGCAGTGAAATATTAGCAGAAGTGCCAACTGTGGAAGTAAATTGAAGTACTAGGACAAGACTGACTGACCATCTTTCTCCCTACTGCTGAGATGATTTTAGAAACATGATTTAAAATGGAGTGTCTGAGTGACAGGTTAGCATATCCTCCTCGGTGACCCATCTTGGACACACAGTCCTAATAAGAAATAAACTTATATTAAGGATTTATAATCATTAGTATATGGAATAAACCTATTTCATGCTGATAAATATAGCCACAACAGATCATTTGAGTTGTAGAATTAGACCTATGTGTCTGAGAGGAGCTGTAACTAGTCAGTCCTTGTGAGTCCTTTATTATGAAGCAATGGACCAAAAATTAAAATTATTGCCCATTTAATTTTAAGTAGAAATTAAAGGACATTTTACTCATTTCAGGAAAAATAGATTTTATACTCTAGATTTCCATCTACTCTAAAATAAGGGCACAGAATCAAGGACAGCTTTTTTCATTCCACACAGCTCTAAAAGGACATAACTAATTTTAGGAACACCATGCAATTTACTATCCTATGCACACTTACTGCATTATCTATTAATCATTAACATAAATGAGTTTATCTATGATGAATCATCTATATATTAATTTAAAATTAACAATCTATACAATTAATCATATGTATATTACATTGAAGTAAAGCACTCTATTTCTATTGAAAGTAATATATTACAAATTGTTATTAAAATATGCATTTATTTATCACTTATTTTAGGGAAAATTAATAACATTATAAAATATCTAATATTCAAACTCTTTACAGCAATCTACATCACATTTAACCAGCATGAGACTTTTGGAACAGTTTAAATTTGTTTAATTTATGACTTATAAATGGTTAATGTAAAAACTAATTATAGAAAAGCACCATCTGTTGCATATAGAGAATATATTTGACCCAAAAGAATGAGAGGTACTCACAGCATGAGAAACATATTTAAATCCTTTGCTATGCTTACAGCTGTAATTCAGTACTCCTATATTAGGGTCTTACACTTTGCTATTTTTGAGGAATAGGTGTCTACAGCATTTTGCTCTTCTCATTTGTTTTCTACCTAATTTTTTTCTGTCTTCGGTTTCAGAGAATTTCACTTGGCTTTCATAGACTAATATATTCTCTAATGCTGAATTAGTATTTCTTATAGTTTCTTTTGGTTCCTACTAATCATTTTAAAAATTCTAAGTATTCAATATTTGAATTAAGGAAGTGAATAGTCAAAAGTGCCTAATACCCTTAAACACATATTTATTATGCCTCATACAAGTTTAAAAAGTAACACACGTCTAGCTTCACGTATGGTATTCTCAGTGTCATCTGTAAGAAAAAGCCATGAAGAAATGCATGAGCTTTTATATTTAATTATTATCTACCTATCACCTCTTGAGATCAACTGCTATGGTTTTAATGCAATCCCTGGATGTATACATGTATTTGAAATTACCTCAGTTTACATGTATTATCCCAAATAGTCTGTGTGGTTTCCAAAAGTAGGAGAAGCCCGTATTTATTCCTGCATCCCTTGTTACTGGGATCAAGTTAGGAAAACACAGAGGTTTATGAACTATATTTTGAATGAATGGTTGCCTCAATATCTCTCATCGTATTTCAGTATAATCAAGCATAATATTTGAATTTAATGGAGGTATATTTTGACTTTTCACTTCTTGATTATTGATGAGAATTTTCCTTTTATTAGGAAATCTGTATGTTTTCATACTAGTTCTTGGATATTGCACAAACTCATTAATTTAGCCCCTTCTCTCCAGCTTGTATATTAGGCTGAATACATATTCTTTCAGGCTGGCTTGGCTCTACCCATTCAAGAAATTGTGAATCACCTTGCTTCTGAAAACAATGTGCTAAAGAGGATACAGAGCATCAGCTCATATGGCAAGATGTCAATTTCCCTCCTTACAAGGACTTCCCATTTACTAAAAGCTGGTAATGGATTATTTCTCTGGATTTTTAAATATCTAAAATGTATAGGTAGGTGAAAGTCACATATCCATTTGTTTGTTCAGTCATCAAATGTGTATGGAGTATTTGTAATAAATAATTCGATATATTCCTTAGAATGATTTAGGCATGGACCCTGTCAGGAATTAGCTCATAATTTAGGAAAGAAAATAAGACAAGTGAGTACATAAAGTAAAATTAAGTGCTAACATCAAAATACCAATAGAACTAAGACAGAACAGAGAAAGAAAACATGGAATCCAGTAAAGGAAGAACAATTAGGAAATAAAAGATGTTGCATTTGAAATAGGCCCTGAAGGTGGATATAACTTTCACAGGTAGAGAAGTATATTCTAGAAGAAAATAATAAATAAAGACAAAGACAAAAGTTTAGAGAGATATTCTAGAATATGAATGGAAACACAGATGTAGATACTGAGCCCAGAAAAGACTGACTATCAGTTAAGGTTTTCTGAAATTTTTCAGTAAGAATTGAGAAATCACTGAAAAAGACTTGATCAAGAGAGAAACACAAAGCAGTGTTTTGTTATTTTTTATTATAAGTAAAGGGTGGGAGGAGAGAGAGACAGAGAAAAAGACTTAGCATTGGAAAGATTGGGCACTTACAACTTTCTAGGTAATGTTAAAGTAATACATAATAGTGACTAATGAATAATGAGAACTAGACACAAAGTGGTGGTAGTTTCATTACAAATTTTTCAATATATTTTGTTAACTAACTAGGGTTTTATGTACACTGCTTTTTTATAGCCCAAATCAACTATCCTTCTAAAAAACCTGTTCTGAGGTTGCTCATGTAAATGACTGATTAGTTTTAATCAATAACCTTGATGCGGATCACTGTCCAGACTTCATCTCCCACCATTCTGTCCCCCTCACCTCTTCCCCAGTGAACTCAATACTTATCACCATTCCCAAGACAATCCAGCCCCTCTTAGACTCATTTTATGAATAAATGTTATTTTCTCCTCCTTCTTCACTTGACAAACTCTTACTTCGGTGCATCAGCTTGGACATTTTAAAGTTGCAGAAAAACAGAAAACAATTTACTAGCTTAAACACTGATGGAAATTTATTGACTCATAACTGGTAGGTAGGGTTCATGGCTGAGTTAATTTACTAGCTCTGTGTTGACATTAAGGGCTGAGGTTTTGGTTTTTTAATTTTATTTTTTTCCTCTTGAGCAGGAGATGTAGCTAGCATATTATTCCACATTCATATGGAAATCATTCCTGCCTTCTAAAAGTTCTCTTTTTATTAGCCAGTGTCTCTACTGTCTCATAAATTTATCTCATTTTCAATATGTCACCACTTAATATAATAATAATGTTAATAATAGATGCCATAGAATAATGTCATGAAAGATCATATTAATTAGAGGGAAGTCTAATATCTCAGAAAACCTTGAATCTTCTAATGTCTCCTTTTCTTCTAAGCCCTCTAAGAATGAATAGCTGTGAATCAATAATTTAACATTTAGATAACATTTTGTCTTTTTGTTCTTTCTAACACCTCCCAAAATTGTTTTATATTGCCCTGATGTATTCTCAGATCTCAAGTAGCCCCACTGATAACTTTCAGTTCTATTGTTTGCAAAGCAAAATTCTTTGGTTGAAACATGAATCTTTGAGTATCTCAGGATGAGGTAAGATCTCTGGATAATCTAGGATCAGAAACTCCTACTCCCCATATTATTAGGTATTTGCATGGTAATAATGATGGAAACAGACTGGAAGGATCTAAGAGACATGTTTTAATATTTTAACTTTTTGAAAACATCTCTCTCAATCATATTTGAAGTAGGATGCTGTCTGCATCCCATGGTATGGATAACAGTATTTCCTAATACGATTCCTAAGGTTCAACTGGCCAGCAGTTCCTTTCATGCTTGAAGGTATTTCAGACACTCCAAAGGGCCACATATATTAAAAAGCAGCTTTGGGGCAATAGGCTCAGCAGTTTGTATTTACTGTACTTTTTTCTTCATACATCCTTTCTTTATATACTTTTCTAATGACTAAACTGAGGTTTAGTGAGGCTGAATAATTAGCTCAGTGTCATATAGCTAATAAAATGGAGAGCTGGAGATTTAACTCTGATCCTTCTGATATCAGAGCTAATGCCCATGGGCATTATCTTTCATTCATTCATTCATTCAGTATTTCTGAAGCACTTGCTTTGTGACTGTCACTATTTTTTAAAAGCTGTGGATTAAGTGATAAAAGGGAAAACTGAATGTGATTCCAAGGATCACCCCTGAGAAGTGGACTATAAATACAACATATGTACTTAAAAATAAGGACAATACAATGAAATAATAAGTTCTATGTGGAGAGTAAGGTAGGATGGTATGTATGACAAGAGGTGGAGGGGGAGCATCACCAGCATGGAGTCAGGGAAGTCCTCTCTGTGAAATGGACATTTTAAGCAGAGTTGGGAAGGACAAACTGCTGGTCATCAGAAAACCAATGGTAAACAATTCCTGTGTAAAGTGCGATTCTTGGTCTAAAGAGACTAAAGTAAGACAGTCTGGCTGGTGCATAAAGGGGGAAGGAGAGAGGAGAGGTTAAAGGCCAAAGCAAGAAACTTGGATTTAATTCTAAATGAGGTAGAAATCCTTGGTGCTTTTAAGTAGGAAAGCAAAAGTCCAGCTGCAGTATAGAGAATAACTCAGAGAGAAAAGAGGATGGAGGTTGAGTACATAGGAAGCAATACAAATGGTTTAGGCGAGAGGTAACAGTAATTGAGTAGCTGGATGAAGTTGTTAGGAGAGGAGATGGAATAAAATAGATAACTTTGGAATATGTTGGTTGGAACAAAAGGGCTTCTTTACTAGTTCCTTATTGAATGGATATTCTTCAAATCATTATATGATACCAATAAAACACGTGTCATTCATGAAACACTTACGCTTTAGTGATTTCACAAATAGTTGTTGCCCTAATGCACTTATGTTTAAGGTTGTATAAATTCCTCCTATGTGTCATCATCACTAGATCATTACTGAGATCATCCATAATGCTAAGTCATTGTGGTATAAATAAAAATTTAAAATTCCTATTACAGCTGGAGAAAAAGAATTCATAAAATTTATAAGATACCCATTTATTAAATTTACTTTATAATATCTCCTCTCATTTTGTTGTATTATTTTAATTTTAAACAGGATTAAAAGCCTCAAACTATTCTTTTAGATTGAATGCAGAAGAGTATTTTGTAATGCACGCATGCTCTGTAAAATATATTAAACTATTCAAATGAAGAACCATTACAAAATACTTGTTCCTTATTTCTAAATTTTAAAAATCTCATTTTCCTTTAACCTCTCAATGAGGTTTAAGCAAATTGAGTCCCAAACCAAGGGATACATTTTCAGTACTATCTATCATTTAAGTTAGGGAATCAAATAGTTTCATAAATCTCAGAATAAACTACATCTCAAGGTCCAGGACTTTATCTTACAAAGTAACAAAGTACAGGTTCAAGGTTGCTGGCAGAAGACATGAGACTCCTAGGTCAGAGACCAAGGACTGTATTACTCAGCAAGAAGCACAAGCAAAATATTCACATTGGTTCTCATGGGTCCTCAAGCCCCATAGGAGTGATGCAGAGGGGCCCAGGTGGGTAGTGCACAGGCAGCGGGCTGTGTCTGTCACAGTTCATTCCTTCTTATTGCTGAGTACTTTTCACAGTATGGATGTACCAAACCTGGAACACACTGAAACCAAACCTGGAGGGACCCACCGTTTTACAGTAAGTGTTAAGAAAGTCAGCCCTTGGTATTGGAAGAAGGCAATACCGCATCTGCCAAGGGCACTTGCTGTAAGTACAACCCTGAGAAACAACCTAAATAAAAAGTGCTCAGGGCCCTGTGCATTCTTCGGATGGTCAGCAGGAACATGTCTCAGGGCCTATGGCATGTGGCTTCGACCAATAGGCATCCATACGGTTTCTAGGATTCAGTCTAACAAGTGTAGATAAACCATTTTAAAGTGAATATAATGAGTGAGCTAATAAAACCACAATTAAGTTACAAGATTCCTAAAGTATTTTTATTACTACCAAGATTGAAGAAATAGTGACGAGGAGAGTTTGCTCACTATAGCTTAGTTCCCCTTACAGTTTCTACCTTGTTGCTCTCCATTTACTTTCACTGAAATGTCCTTCAAATGTTTCTCATTTATTCTGCTGCACTTTGTGAGGTCTACAGCAATTAATCTTATAGAATATGTGTGCTGTAGTATCCCCACTTGCATCCCTGGATTACAAATGCATGAAAGTATCCTTGACCTTGTTTTCCAGGCCTTCAGTTCATAAAGACATACACAATATAGTTTTGACTTTTATTTTTAGCTGTTGCTATTCATTTCTTTGCTTCTGAAAACTTAGGTAGTTTCAGATATACCCATCGATTTTAAGAAAATTGAATTGCAAAATATTTTAATATTGTTTTGTTTTTGATTTCATATGACTGTGGGAAATGAGATTTTAAAATGACTCCAAATGACTTATAAGAAATAGAGCTCTGGACAAGCATTAAAGATGGCAGTGTGAGAGATGAGACAGAGGCTTACTCCTAAAACTGCATATAATACAAAAATATAATTAATACAACTAATACTGAAAGAGCAACAGGAAAGAGGACTGTGCCAGACTGCATACACCTAGAGAAAAGAGCAGACCTCATGGAACAGGGTAACATACCAAAGCTGTGGCCTGGCAGGACCCAAGCCCTTCCCCCACCCCAGCTCACTGGTGGGAGGAAGAGAAACGGAGCAGGGAGGGAGTGGAAGGCTTGGGACTGTTGAATACCGAGCTCCAGAGATCTGCTCTGGGAGCACAAACCTACATTTCATGATACTCTCATGATTAGGGGATTGGAAAGCTAAGACTGGTAGAATTCCTAGAGAGACTGAGATTCCAGCCACTTGTGGAAAACAGGGATCCATATCCAGCTGCTCTGGGACAAAAGAAAAGTGGGCAGTCTGAGAGACTTCCTAACAAGGAAGCCCTTAGCATGAGGGCTGCTAAAGGGGCAAGGATTGCACAGAGCTTATGCTCAGGAGAAAGGACAGGTAGACAAAATTGTCTGGGTGTACTCTGCCCAACAGGCTGGGAGTTTTCATGACTTCCAGGTAATCCAGCTCTGTCGCTGGCTACACAGCTCCAAGGACCCCTCTGTGATACGCAGCCTACTGCACATTTCTCCCGGCCAGCCCCACCTGGCTCACAAACTGGCAAACCCTACCCTGGCATTAAGCCAGCCAGAGGGAAGATCTGTCTACAACTATGAACGCAAAGCATAGAGGCTTATACCTGTGTGCTCAGCCCACTGGTTCAGGCAGTGGAGACAGGCATCGCAGCCGGGAAGCAGGAAACAGATCTTCCCTCCCCCCAGGCACCAATACCACTCCCCTGAGACCCCTGTCATTGCTTCAGGGACTGAGCAGCTCCAGAGAGTAGAGCCTCTGGACATTGGAGGGTGCCATATCAAATATGAAACACCAAAGGAACCTGGTTCACAGTAAAATTAATATAACTCCTGAGAAAGATGACATGGACCTCATGACTCTTCCTGAAAGGGAGTTCAAAATAAAAATCATTAACATGCTCATGGAAGTAGGGAAAGATATTCAAGAACTCAGGGATGAATTCCGGTTGGAGATCCAATCATTGAAGAGCACAATGGAAGGTATTAAAAGCAGGTTGGATACAGTGGAGGAGATGATAAGTGAAATAGAAACTAGAGAAGAGGAATACAAAGAAGCTGAGGCACAGGGAGAAAAAAGGATCATGAAAGAATATTGAGAGAACTGTGTGAACAATCCAAATGGAACAATATTCACATTATAGGAGTACCAGAAGAAGAGAGAGAGAGAAAGGGAGAGAGAAAGGGAGAGAAAGTGCCTTTGAGGCAGTAATTGATGAAAACTTCTCCAATCTAGGGAAGGAGATAATCTCTCAGGCCATGGAGAACCACAGATCTCCCAACATAAGGAACCCAAGGAAGACAACAGTAAGACATATAGTAATTAAAATGGCAAAGATCAAGGATAAGGAAAGACTATTAAAACCAACCAGAGAGAGAAATAAGATAACATAGAAAGGAAAGCCCATCCGGCTAACATCAGATTTCACAGCAGAAAACTTACAGGCCAGAAGGGAGTAGCATGATGTATTTAATACAATGAAGCAGAAGGGCCTGGAACCAAGATTACTTTATCTGGCAAGATTATCAGTTAAATTTGAAGGTGGGATTAAACAATTTCCAGAAAAGCAAAAGCTGAGAGAATTTACCTCCCACAAAACATCTCTACAGGCTATTTTGGAGGGACTGCTATAGATGGAATATAGATGGAAGTGTCCCTAAGATTTAATGGCTGTCACCAGAGGTAACAAAACCACAGTAAAGAAAGTAGAACAGCTAAATACTAAGCAAATGCAAAATTAAATTAACTATCCCCAAAGTCAATCAAGGGATAGACAAAGAGTACAGAATATGACACCTAATATATAAAGAAGGGAGGAGGAAGAAAAAGGAGGGGAAAAAGAAAAGAACCTTTAGATTGTGTTTGTAATAGCATATTAAGGGAGTTGAGTTAGACTCTTAGGATAGTAAGGAATTAACCTTGAAGCTTTGGTAACCATGAATCTAAAGTCAACAATGGCAATAAGTACATACCTATCGATAATAACCCTAAATGGAAATGGACTGAATGCACCAACCAAAAGACACCGAGTCACTGAATAGATAAAAAAAACAAGATCCATCTATATGCTGCCTACAAGAGACTCACTTTAAACCCAAAGACATACACACACTAAAAGTGAAGGGATGCAAAAGTATCTTTTTGCAACTAACAGAGAGAAAAAAGCAGGAGTTGCAGTACTTGTATCAGAGTAAATAGACTTCAAAACACAGAAAGTAACAAGAGACAAAGAAGGCCATTACACAGTGATAAAGGGGTCAATCCAATAAGAAGATATAACCATTATAAATATCTATGCTCCCAACACAAGAGCACCTACATATGTGAAACAAATACTAACAGAATTAAAAGGGGAAATAGAATGCAATGCATTCATTCTAGGAGACTTCGACACTCCAATCACTCTGAAGGACAGATCAACCAGACAGAAGATAAGTAAGGAGACAGAGGCACTGAATAAAACAATAGAACAGATGGACCTAACAGACATCTACAGAGCTCTACACCCAAAAGCAACAGAATACACATTCTTCTCAAGTGCACATGGAATATTTTCAAGAATAGATCATATACTAGGCCACAAAAAGAGCCTCAGTAAATTCAAAAGCATTGAAATTGTACCAACCAGTTTCTCAGATCATAAAGCTATGAAACTAGAAACAAATTATGCAAAGAAAATGAAAAATCCCTCAAACACATGGAGGCTTCACAACAGGCTCCTAAATAACCAATGGATCAATGACCAAATAAAAACAGAGATCAAGCAATATATGGAGACAAATGACAACAATAATTCAACACCGCAAAATCTGTGGGACACAGCCAAGGCTGTGCTAAGAGGAAAGTATATTGCAATACATGCCTACCTCAAGAAAGAAGAACAATCCCATAATAAGCAGTCTAAACTCACAATTAACAAAACTAGAAAAAGAAGAACAAATGAGGCCCTAAGTCAGTAGACGGAGGTACATAATAAAGATTAGAGCAGAAATAAATAAAATTGAGAAGAATAAAACAATAGAAAGAATCAATAAAAGCAAGAGCTGGTTCTTTGAGAAAATAAACAAAATAGAGAAACCCCTAGCCAGACTTATCAAGAAAAAAAGGGAGTCTACACACATAAACAGAAAAAGAAATGAGAAAGTAAAATCACTATGGGCACCACAGAAATACAAAGAATTATAAGAGAATACTATGAAAAGTTATATGGTAACAAACTGGATAACCTAGTAGAAATGGACAACTTTATAGAAAAATCCAACATTCCAAGGCTGACCCAGGTAGAAACAAAATCTAAATAGAAAAATTACCAGCAAGGAAATCGAATTGGTAATAAAAAATCGACCTAAGAACAAAATCCATGAACCAGATGGCTTCACCACTGAATTTTATCAAACATTTAGTGAAGACCTAAAACCCACTCTTGTTAAAGTTTCCAAAAGATAGAAGAGGAGGGAATACTTCCAAACTCATTCTATGAGGCCAGCATCACTCTAATACCAAAACCAGGCAAAGACACCACAATAAAAGAAAATTACAGACCAATATCCCTGATGAACATAGATGCAAAAATACTCAACAAAATATTAGCAAACTGAATTCAAAAATACATCAAAAAGAACATTCATCATGATAAAGTAGGATTTATGCCAGGGATGCAAGGATGGTACAACATTCAAAAATCCATCAACATCATCCACCACATTAACAAAAAAGAAGGGCAAAAATCACATGATCATCACCATAGATTCTGAAAAAGCATTTGACAAAATTCAAAATCCATTCATGATAAAAACTCTCAACAAAATGGGTATACATGGCAAGTACTTTAACATAATAAAGGCCATATATGACAAACCCACATCCAACATTATACTTAACAGCGAGAAGCTGAAAGCTTTTCCTTTAAGATCAGAAACAAGACAAAGATGTCCACTCTACCCACTTCTATTCAACATAGTACTGGAGGTCCTAGCCACAGCAATCAGACAACACAAAGAAATAAAAGGCATCCAGACTGGCAAGGAAGAATTTAAACTGTCCCTGTTGCAGACGACATGATATTGTACATAAAAACACCCTAAAGAGAAGTTCTTCCAGCCGTCACTCATCGCAGCTCTGCAAACTATTCCTATCAAAATGAAAAGGCAAAACTACAGGCACATAAAGATAACAGAGACAACATCAGAGAAGGAGACAGACCTAACCAGTATTCCTGACAAAGAATTCAAAATAAGAATCATAAACATACTGACAGAGATGCAGAGAAATACGCAAGAGAAATGGGATGAAGACCACAGGGAGATCACAGATGCCAGAAAGGAGACTACAGAAATGAAACAAACTCTGGAACGGTTTATAAGCGGAATGGATAGGATACAAGAGGCCATTGATGGAATTGAAACCAGAGAACAGGAACGCATAGAAGCTGACATAGAGAGAGATAAAAGGATCTCCAGGAATGAAACAATATTAAGAGAAGAGTGTGACCAATCCAAAAGGAACAATATACCTATTATAGGGGTTTCAGAAGAAGAAGAGAGAGGAAAAGAGATGGAAAGTATCTTAGAAGAAATAATTGCTGAAAACTTCCCCAAACTGGGGGAGGAAATAATCGAACAGACCACGGAAATACACAGAACCCCCAACAGAAAGGATCCAAGGAGGACAACACCAAGACACATAATAATTAAAATGGCAAAGATCAAGGACAAAGAAAGAGTTTTAAAGGCAGCTAGAGAGAAAAAGGTCACCTATAAAGGAAAACCCATCAGGCTAACATCAGACTTCTCGACAGAAACACTATAGGCCAGAAGAGAATGACATGATATATTTAATACAATGAAACAGAAGGGCCTTGAACCAAGGATACTGTATCCAGCACGACTATCATTTAAATATGATGGCGAGATTAAACAATTTACAGACAAGCAAAAGCTGAGGGAATTTGCTTCCCACAAACCACCTCTACAGCACATCTTACAGGGACTGCTATAGATGGGAGCACTCCTAGAAAGAGCACAGCACAAAACACCCAACATATGAAGAATCAAGGAGGAGGAATAAGAAGGGAGAGAAGAAAAGAATCTCCAGACAGTGTACATAACAGCTCAATAAGCGAGCTAAGTTAGGCAGTAAGATACTAAAGAGGCAAACCTTGAACCTTTGGTAACCACGAATTTAAAGCCTGCAATGGCAGTAAGTACATATCTTTCAATAGTCACCCTAATGTTAATGGGTTGAATGCACCAATCAAAAGACACAGAGTAATAGAATGGATAAAAAGCAAGACCCATCTATATGCTGCTTACAAGAAACTCACCTCAAACCCAATGACATGTACAGACTAAAAGCCAAGGGATGGAAAAACATATTTCAAGCAAACAACAGCGAGAAGAAAGCAGGGGTTGCAGTACTAATATCAGACAAAATAGACTTCAAAACAAAGAAAGTAACAAGAGATAAAGAAGGACACTACATAATGATAAAGGGCTCAGTCAAACAAGAGGATATAACCATTATAAATATATATGCACCCAACACAGGAGCACCAGCATATGTGAAACAAATACTAACAGAACTAAAGGGGGAAATAGACTGCAATGCATTCATTCTAGGAGACTTCAACACACCACTCACCCCAAAGGAAAGATCCACCGGGCAGAAAATAAGTAAGGACATGGAAGCACTGTAAAACATAGTAGAGCAGATGGACCTAATAGACATCTATAGAACTCTACATCCAAAAGCAACAGGATATATATTCTTCTCAAGTGCACATGGAACATTCTCCAGAATAGACCACATACTAGGCCACAAAAAGAGCCACAGAAAATTCCAAAAGATTGAAATCCTACCAACCAACTTTTCAGACCACAAAGGCATAAAACTAGAAATAAACTGTACAAAGAAAGCAAAGAGGCTCACAAACACATGGAGGCTTAAAAACAAGCTCCTAAATAATCAGTGGATCAATGAACAAATAAAAATGGAGATCCAGAAATATATGGAAAAAAATGACAACAACAACACTAAGCCCCAACTTCTGTGGGACACAGCAAAAGCAGTCTTAAGAGGAAAGTCTATATCAATCCAAGCATATTTAAAAAAGGAAGAACAAGCCCAAATGAATGGTCTAATGTCAAAATTATCAAAATTGGAAAAAGAAGAACAAATGAGGCCTAAGTTCAGCAGAAGGAGGGACATAATAAAGATCAGAGAAGAAATAAATAAAATTGAGAAGAATTAAACAATAGAAAAATCAATGAAACCAAGAGCTGGTTCGTTGAGAAAATAAACAAAATAGATAAGCCTCTAGCCAGACTTGTTAAGAGGAAAAGAGAGTCAACACAAATCAACACTATCAGAAACGAGAAAGGAAAAATCACGACGGACCCACAGAAATACAAAGGATTATTAGAGAATACTGTGAAAAATTATATGCTAAAAAGCTGGGAAACCTAGCAGAAATGGACAATTTCCTAGAAAAATAAAACCTTCCACGATTGACCCAGAAAGAAACAGAAAATCTAAACAGACCAATTACCAGCAACGAAATTGAAGCGGTAATCAGAGAACCAACAAAGAATGAAACACCTGGGCTAGATGGATTTACCTCGGAATTTTATCACACATACAGGGAAGACATAATAGCCATTCTCTTTAAAGTTTTCTGAAAAATAGTGGAGGAAGGGATACTCCCAAACTCATTCTATGAGGCTAACATCACCCTAATACCAAAACCAGGCAAAGACCCGACAAAAAAGAAAACTACAGACCAATATCCCTGATGAACGTAGATGCAAAAATACTCAACAAAATCTTAGAAAACCGAATTCAAAAATACATCAAAAGGATCATACACCATGACCAAGTGGGATTCATCCCAGGGATGCAAGGATGGTACAACATTCGAAGTCCATCAACATCATCCACCACATCAACAAAAAGAAAGACAAAAACCACATGATCATCTCCATAGATGCTGAAAAAGCATTTGACAAAGTTCAACATCCATTCATGATAGAAACCCTCAGCAAAATGGGAATAGAGGGCAAGTACCTCAACATAATAAAGGCCATTTATGATAAACCCACAGCCAACATTATACTGAACAGCGAGAAGCTGAAAGCATTTCCTCTGAGATCGGGAACTAGACAGGGATGCCCACTCTCCCCACTGTTATTTAACATAGTACTGGAGGTCCTAGCCACGGCAATCAGACAAAACAAAAAAATACAAGGAATCCAGATTGGTAAAGAAAAAGGTAAACTGTCACTATTCGCAGATGACATGATACTGTACATAAAAAACCCTAAAGACTCCACCCCAAAACTAATAGAACTGATACCGGAATACAGCAAAGTTGCAGTATACAAAATCAATACACAGAAATCTGTGGCTTTCCTATACTCTAACAATGAACAAACAGAAAGAGAAAACAGGAAAACAACTCCATTCACAATTGCATCAAAAAAAATAAAATACCTAGGAATAAACCTAACCAAAGAAGTGAAAGACTTATACTCTGAAAACTACAAGTCACTCTTAAGAGAAATTAAAGGGGACACTAACAGATGGAAACTCATCCCATGCTCGTGGCTAGGAAGAATTAATATCATCAAAATGGCCATCCTGCCCAAAGCAATATACAGCTTTGATGCAATCCCTATGAAACTACCAGAAACACTCTTCAATGAACTGGAACAAATAATTCAAAAATTCATATGGAAACACCAAAGACCCTGAATAGCCAAAGCAGTCCTGAGAAAGAAGAATAAAGTAGGGGGGATCTCACTCCCCAACTTCAAGCTCTACTATAAAGCCATAGTAATCAAGACAATTTGGTACTGGCACAAGAGCAGAGCCACCAACCAATGGAACAGACTAGAGAATCCAGACATTAACCCAGACATATATGGTCAATTAATATTTGATAAAGGAGCCATGGACATACAATGGGGAAATGACAGTCTCTTCAACAGATGGTGCTGGCAAAACTGGACAGCTACATGTAGGAGAATGAAACTGGACCATTGTCTAACCCCATATACAAAAGTAAACTCAAAATGGATCAAAGACCTGAATGGAAGTCATGAAACCATTAAACTGTTGGAAGAGAACATAGGCAAAAACCTCTTAGACATAAACATGAGTGGCCTCTTCTTGAACATATCTCCCTGGGCACGGAAAACAACAGCAAAAATGAATAAGTGGGACTATATTAAGCTGAAAAGCTTCTGTACAGGAAAAGACACCATCAGTAGTACAAAAAGGAACCCTACAGTATGGGAGAATATATTTGAAAATGACACATCCGATAAAGGCTTGACGTCCAGAATATATAAAGAGCTCACACACCTCAATAAACAAAAAACAAATAACCCAATTAAAAAATGGGCAGAGGAACTGAACAGACAGTTCTCCAAAAAAGAAATACAGATGGCCAACAGACACATGAAAAGATGCTCCACACCGTTAATTATCAGAGAAATGCAAATTAAAACTACAATGAGGTATCACCTCACACCAGTAAGGATGGCTGCCATCCAAAAGACAAACAACAACAAATGTTGGCGAAGCTGTGGAGAAAGGGGAGCCCTCCTAAACTACTGGTGGGAATGTAAGTTAGTCCAACCATTGTGGAAAGCAGTATGGAGGTACATCAAAATGCTCAAAACAGACTTACCATTTGTTCCAGGAATTGCACTCCTAGGAATTTACCCTAAGAATGCAGCAATCAAGTATTAGAAAGATCAGTACACACTTATGTTTATTGCAGCACTATTTACAATAGCCAAGTATTGGAAGCAACCTAAATGTCCATCGATAGATGAATGGATAAAGCAGATGTGGTACATATACACAATGGAATACTACTCAGCCATAAGAAAAGGGCGAATCCAACCATTTGCAGCAACATGGATGGAGCTGGAGAGTATTATGCTCAGTGAAACAAGCCAAGCGGAGAAAAAGAAATACCAAATGATATCACTTATCTGTGGAATATAAGAACAAAGGAAAAACTGAAAAAAAAAAACAGCAGCAGAATCACAGAACTCAAGAATTGACTAACAGGTACCAAAGGGAAAGGGACTGGGGAGGATGGGTGGGTGGGGAGGGATGGGAGGGGAGAGGTGGGGGAGTATTAAGATTAGCATGCATGGGGGGTAGGAGAAAAGGGAGGGCTGTACAACACAGAGAAAGCAAGTAGTGATTCTACAACATTTTGCTATGCTGATGGACAGTGACTGTAAAGGGGTTTATAGGGGGGACCTGGTATAGGGGAGAGCCGAGTAAACATAATATTCGTCATGTAAGTGTAGATTAGTGATACAAAAAAAAAAAAAAAGGGCAGTTCCTGTGTGGTAACCTCCAATGAGTTCTACACAAGAGTATAAAGGGCGTATAAAAGTGTAGGCAAAGGGTCTGTTTGTGTTTATACAGAGGATCAAATCCTAATTGGGCTACTCTGAAAATGAACTAAGATACGATATGAAAAAGAACTTCCAACATCAGCACTCTCTGGAAGACTCATGCCAGAAGATGATCATCAAAAAACCCCAACAAAGTTCCACGCACTGCTATAGCTGTAGATGCACTCATCCCACCAGTTCCTGGACTTGCCATGGGAATGAGGAAGGACATATCTAAGCTGGCCTGTGCATACAGTAAAACAACAAACTTGACTGGAACTATACTGTTGGAACTCAATCAAGAATTAGGAGAAGTGCAAATTTTAGCACTCCAAAATCTTACAACTACAGACTATTTGCTGTTAAAAGAACATAAGGGATGTGAACATTCCCCAGGAATGGGTTGTTTTAATTTGTCTGATTTCTCTCAGACTGTTCAAGTTCAGTTGGACAATATCCACCGTATCATAGATAAGTTTTCACAAATGCCTAAGGTGCCTAACTGGTTTTCTTGCTTTCACTGGAGATGGCTAGTAATTACAGGTATGCTTTGGTTATGTAACTATACTCCTATTATGTTAATATGTGTGTGCAATTTAAGTAGTAGCTTAAAACCTATACATGCTGAAGTTACTCTACAAGAAGATATGTCAAAGAAATAATCAATCTTCCCATGTTTTCTGCCGCCTGCTACTTCTATAGCTTTTCTTCTTCCTTCCTAATTACAACCCTTAAATAGAATTCGTGCCTCATATCAAATTTTCCGAGTATCATAATTCTTCCAAGTGGTAAAGGTACCTCAAGACAAATGCTGGGCATAGAAGCTACTGGGTATAAATATGCAAAGAAATAAAAAGCTAACCATTTCAAACAATAAGGCTTCCCTCTCACTTACCAACTTCACATTTCCCTGTATGGCCCCGGAAGATGACTGGTTAGCCAGAGACGGGTAAGATTCCTCAAGGGAGGAACAACCTAAGACAGGTACAGTCGCAGGGGGTCATCAGGTGAGAAATTGGGGATCAACAGAGGTGAAGCTTAGAACCTCACACCCCTGTTCTGAGAGAAATCTTCTGCATACGTGGATGTTTTATTGCCCTTGTCTAGCTTGGATTAACACATAGTCTACAGGCACACACCTGATCATCTACATTTGCTCTCTTACAACACTAAACTATGTTTTCTACCTTTATCTTGTATCTACCTACCACTTCAGCATTTTATTAAAAATAATAATAATAAAGAGAGAAATGTGGTATTCCCATATAAATCAAGTATAAAAATCAAATGAGTATTCATATTTGAACTGACTGTTTATAGTTCATAATGCATGAGCAAAACCAAAAGTCTCTGTGATGACGGCCCTTGTACTGTTCACTATGTAACTTATTCACTATGTAAGAATTTGTTCTCCATGTAAGAACTTGTTTGTTATGCCTCAGAAGATTGGAGACTGATGAAAACTGGCTTGGGTTGGATTGATGATTGTGCATTGAGCATTGACTCCCCTATACAGAATTTTATTTTTGTTAACAACCATTTGATCAATAAATATGAGAGATGCCCTCACAAACAAACAAACAAAAAAAAGTGCACACTTCCAATGGTAAAATAAATAAGTAACCGGGATGTAATGTATAGCATAAGGAATATAGTCAAAATATTGTAACAACTTGGTATGGTGATAGCTGGTACCTAGAATTATCATGTATATAAATATTGAATCACTATGTTGTACACCTGAATCTAATGTAATGTAATACTGTTGTCAACTACCCTTCAATAAAAAATAATTATCTATAAAAAAAAACCCACTCCAAAACTACTAGAATATCTGAATTCAGTAAAGTTGCACGATGTGAAATTAATACACAGAAGTCTGTGGCAGTCCTATACACTAACAATGAACTAGCAGAGAGAGAAATCAGGAAAACAATTCCACTCACAATTGCATCAAAAAGAATAAAATACCTAGGAATATACCTAACCAAGGAAGTGAAAGACCTGTACTCTGAAAACTACAAGACACTCATTAGAGAAATTAAAGAAGATACTGATGAATGGAAACACATCCTGTGCTCACAGATAGGAAGAATTAATATTGTCAAAATGGCCATCCTGCCCAAAGTAGTCTGTATATTCAATGCATTTCCTGTCAACATACCAACAGCATTCTTAAATGAACTACAGAAAATCATCCTAAAATTCATATGGAACCACAAAAGACCCAGAATATCCAAAGCAATCCTGAGAAGGAAGAATAAAGTAGGGGGAATTGCACTCCCCGACCTCAAGCTCTACTACAAAGCCACAGTAATCAAGACAATTTAGTACTGGCACAAGAACGGACCCATAGACCAATGGAACAGACTAGAGAGCCCTGATACAAACCTAACCATATATGGTCAATTAATATATGATAAAGGAGTCCTGGACATACAATGGAGAAATGACAGCCTCTTAAACAGCTTGTGTTGGCAAACCTGGACAGCTACATGCAAGAGAATGAAACTGGATTACTGTTTAACCCATATGCAATAGTAAACTCAAAATGGATTAAATACTTGAATGTAAATCATGAAACCATAAAACTCTAAGAAGACAACATAGGTAAACATCTCCTGAATATAAGCATGAGCAACTTCTTCCTGAATGCATCTCCTCAAGAAAGGGAAACAAAAGCAAAAATGAACTCATAGGACTACATCGAACTAAAATGTTTCTGTATGGCAAAGGACACCATCAACAGAACAAAAAGGCATCCTACAGTATAGGAGAATATATTTGTAAATGACATATCTGACAAGGGGTTAACATCCAAAATATATAAAGAACTTACAAACCTCATCACCCAAAAAGCAAATAACCCAATTAACAGATGGGCAGAGGATATGAAGAGCCAGTTCTTCACAGAAGAAATTCAGATGGCCAACAGACACATGAAAAGATGCTCCACATCACTAATCATTAGGAAAATGAAAATTAAAACCACAATGAGATATCATCTCATACCAGTAAGGATGGCCAGCATCGAAAAGACTAAGAACAACAAATGCTGGCGAGTATGCAGAGAAAGGGGAACCCTCCTGCATGGCTGGTGGGAATGTAAGCTAGCTCAACCATTGTGGAAAGCAATATTGAGGTTCCTCAAGAAACTAAAAATAGAAATACCATTTGACCTGGGAATCCCACTCCTTGGAATTTACCCAAAGAATACAACGTCTCATATTCAAAAAGACATATGCACCCCTATGTTTATTGCAGCACTTTTTACAATAGCCAAGATATGGAAGCGACCTAAGTGTCCATCAGTAGATGAATGGATAAAGAAGATGTGGTACATATACACAATGGAATACTATTCAGCCATAAGAAAGAAACAAATCCTACCATTTGCAACCACATTGATGGAGCTCAAGGACATTATGCTCAGTGAAATAAACCAGGTGGAGAAAGACAAATGCCAAATGATTTCCCTCATTTTTGGAGTATAACAATGAAGCAAAACTGAAGGAACAAAAGGCAGCAGACTCAGAGACTCCAAGAAGGAGCTAGTGGTTACCAAAGGGAAGGGGTGTGGGAGTGTGCATTGGTAGGGAGGGAGAAGGGGATTGAGGGGTATTGTGTTTAGTACACATAGTGTGGGGGATCACGGGGAGAACAGTGTAGCACAGAGAAGGCACACAGTGAATCTGTGACATCTTACTGCACTGACGGACAGTGACTGCATTGGATATGGGTGGAGACTTGATAATATGGGTAAATGTAGTAATCACATTGTTTTTTTCATGTGAAGCCTTCATAAGAGTGCATATCAATCATACCTTAATAAAAAATTTAAAAAAAGAAAAAAAGAAATAGAGCTCTACTGCAGGAATTTGGCACTAACCAGTAGGGGGCATATATAAGAAGACTGGTGACAAAACCTTGTCCCTTAAATCACTGCTATGGTCATTAGGATACAAATGACAAGGGAGAGAGAACCCCAACTCAAAGCCGGGCAAATTGTTAGTCTGTGTTAGGATATAATCTGTCTTATATTTCCTTGTATCTTTCTTTAATACTTCCCATTCTCTAAGCCATCTGTACAGTTTAATATTTCCTTCTACATAATTTCTCACCTTGTGTAACACAGGAGTCCCTGTAGGGACTGAACCATTGTAAAAAGGCCAAAATTTCCCTTGTGTAGCATTTCACCCATTTCATGGTTTCCCTCCATCATATGAGTAGATCACTTAGCCTTTACTTAAGCACTTCCAGAAAAAAGATCAGTTACATATTAGGCTGTCCTTTATTTTTCACATAAATTGGGATTGAAAAATCAAGACTAATCTACCTCTCCAAACTTAATTTTTAATACACTAAATTTATTTTGAAAAAATTGTATATTTGTATGTAGTTCTAAGAAACAAAACAGTAGATCTTATGCATCCTTTACCCAGGTTCTCCCTATGGCAAAATTATCTCACTATACAATAACCAAAATATTGACATTAGTACAGAAAATATACTGGACATATGCAACACACAAACGTGCTTCAGATTACCTTTTTATACCATACCCACCTGCCTCCCATACTCAGTCACTCCTTACCTTGGCAAGCACTCATCTGTTTTCCATTTTTATAATTTTGCCATTTCAAGAATGCTAGGTAAATGGAAGCATACAGTATGAAACCTTTGGGAGTTGACTTTATTCATTCAGCATAAATCTCTGGAGATTCATCCAGATAATTGTATGTGCCACAGTTTGTTCCTGTTGATTATTGAGTACCCATGGTATGGATATACCATTTTTTTTAACCATTCACTCATTGAAGGATTGGGTTGTTTCCATTTGGAGGTTGTTACAAATATAGCTGCTATGAATATTACTTTTATAATTTTGGTGAACATAACTTATCATTTCTCTGGGATAAATGCCCAATGGTACAACTGCCAAGTCATATGGTCATTACATATTTAGATATTTAGGAAGCAGGCAAGTTGTTTTCCAGAGCAGCCATACCTTTTTACATTTCTACCAGCAAAATATAAGTGATCCTTCATTTGGTGTTGTCACTAGATTTTACTTTAGTCATTGTAATAGCTGTGTAATGATACCTCATTTTGGTTTAACTTTGCATTTCCCTAATGCTAATGATGTTGAATTCATTTTCATGTGCTTATTCTCCAATTACATATCCTCTTGGGCAAAATGTCTATTTGTGTATTTTACCCATTTCCTAACTGTATTTTTAAATTGTTACTCTTGACTTTTGAAATTTCTTTATGCAGTTTAGGAATGAGTCTTTAGATGAATACATAACTTGTTGCAAATGTTTTTCACCCCATCTTTAGTTTAACTTTAAAATTTTTTAACAGTTTTCTTCAGATCAAATTTTTTAATTTTGATAAAGGCCAATTTATAAATATTTCCTTTATGTAACAGGCTATTGGCTAAGAAGTCTTTACCTAGCCTTAGAAAATGAAGAGTTCTCCTATTTATTGTTTCATAATTTTATGTTTTACTTTTAAGTCAGTGATCCATTTTGAATCAATTTTTGTATAATATCTGAGGCTTAGGTTGAAGTTTAATTTTCTTTCTAAGGATGTCCAATTGTTCCAATACCTTTTGTTGAAAAGATCACAATTTTTCCCTTAAATTGCTTTCTTTTAGCCTTTGTCAAAAAGCACTGGGCACATTTTTGTAGGTCTGGGTTCTCTATTCAGTTCCACAAATGGATATATTTTTTCCTCTGCTAATATCATACTGTCTTCATCACTGTAGCTATAAAATAAGTCCCCAAGTCAGGTAGACTGATTTCTCCCACTATATTCTTCTTCTTAAAAATTGTTTAGGTATCATATTTCATTAGCTCTTCTATATTAATTTTAGAATAATCCTATCAATATCTCAAAAAGTCTTGCTGGGATTTTGAGGATAGTGTTAAACCTGTACATCCAACATTACTATTAATCACTACCATCCTGGGTGGCAGACTGATTTTAGCTTGGATAGTCAAAACACATGTACACACAAACATTCATGCAAATGGTAGTTGCACCTACAGACTAGAGATTAACACAGTCCCTTAGTACAGGAACCTTATATCATTAACTGCTATTAACATTGACATCAAAGAACTGAGAAACGGGCACCTTTCCATTTTTCTGACAGAAAACTTATCAACTCATAAATAGCAGGTAATAACAATTGTTACTCATTTTCAGAGAAATATAAAAACTTATTTGTCTTTTAGACCCACTTATTCTTTGATTGAAAGGTATGTTGAGAGGATCTGAGGATACATCTTCTCTGGATAATTTATTTATGGTTAAACTCATATAACTGAGGGAGGTCTTGCCTCTTCCCTCATAATGAGAAGCAGCAGCACTGATCAAAACCAAAGCCACATACTAAGAGGTGAAGTTTTTAGTTTGCGGAACAAATGGTCTGAAACCCCGAGCAGGCCAGGGTTCCTTTGATATCTACGTGTTGTGCATCTCCCTTCTCTTGGGAGGCCTCTCCGATCTATTTTTTGATCACACTTCTTACTTTCTACTTTAAAGACAGAAATAATGATACTCAGTATCTTCACCATAGATCCCTATTTACCTATTTCTTAACCTTGAAGAAACAACCAAAGAACACTTGGAGGACAGAGCTTAAAAAGTGACCATGAAATAACTTTATCTTTACAGCAAGGTCATGACATCCTTCATGTGCCATTAGTGCTCTTGCCTTCTTGTTTTCTTTCTGCCTGGCCTCCCCAACCTCTTTGTATGACCTTTAATAGTGACTTACTGTGAGCATATCAGGTACGATCTGAGGACAAATTCTGGGTCATATTTGAGGCTGTATGACTTTTAGAAGAGTTGACTCATGGTCTTGACCTATGTGAGAAAAGATAACCTATTAAAAAGTTTATTAATCAATTAAAACTACTGTTGTTACATCTCAAAAACACAGGCAATTCTAAGCCCAAATCTCTTTTAAGAGGCAATCAATGTCCTATCTTCTTTCCTTTGTTCAGTACCTTATTAGATACTTGCCATGTGTGAGAAGCACCATTGTAAAATGCTAAACATGGTATGTATGTTATATCTAATGATCACAACACAGCAAAATACATCATCCTCCTTTAAGATTTTTTAATTTAAATTGAAGATCAGACAGCTCAAGCAATCTGCCTACGAGCACACAACATAGAAGGCTAACCCGGGATTTGGAATCTATCTGATTAGCATATATTAAGCAATGATCATTCAGTCCCAAAGCATATATTACAAGTCCCCTAGGGGCCAGACATTGGTGAGGACTAGTGAAGGAGATACAAACACTGCTTACAAAGAATGATTTTCCACTGGAGCAATAAAATACAAGTACTGTAAATATGTAAATGTCATGCTAAAGACATAAAGGCAGTGCAAGGGAGCTTACAGGAACAAGGACAGAATGGAGATTGAAAGTCAGTCATGGTCTACACCTCAGGGTGTTCTGCTTTCCCGGGTACAAGCTCAGCATAAAGGACCGAGTGAAGAGGAGTAAACATCTTCCTTTTCTCACACCTCTGGCTTCATTTTTTTCCTCCTCCTCCTCCCAGACAGAGGCATAAAAACTACAGGTGATTGCACTGACTCTGAATGCCCTTGCAGTAAGTATAAACCTGCAGTCCTCCCTTTGTTAGACTGGTGCTTGTGTTTCAGAGAAAAAGTTACTCATTCAGGATTTTGGAAAGTATTTCCAAATGATGTAAAGTTCCACAAGTCAAAAAAAGGTTGTGTGAAAAAGCCAATGTATAATAAAATAAAGCACATTTAAATGACTAGTGACTCCCTGCCACAATAACTCAGAGGTACACATGTGATGAGAAAGTGGGAAGACAGGTCTTAAGAAATAGTTTGACATGAATGAGAATCAGCACACACATCACATAATGTTTGCCTTGGGGATCTTGCTAAAGGATCAATACATTTTGATGGATATAGCTTCAGTTTATACTGATTTTTGAAAATCTTAGTTGCTGAGAAGTTCCTATTTTCATGCAGTTTTGCTCCTGTGCTAATCTAAGATGTTACAAAAAAGGCCTAAAGGCATGAAATCAATCACTTGCCACTTACATTAAAGACAGATCTTTCTTTAAAGCACTATTTGTTTTTGGCTTCCATAAAATGGATACAACATTTATTGGTCATGAAAATGACAAGTGAACAGTTACACGGGTCAGAGCTTGATGCACAGCAGCCATGTTGCCTGGGACATGGGATAGGATGAATGATGCATCCTATCACCAAGAGTGGGGGAGACATTACTTGTCATGTTTAGTTTTATAAAAAAGAAAAATATGGAAGGGGGCGGAAGATGGCGGCGGGAGCAGAGCAGCGGAAATCTCCCAAAACCACATATATCTATGAAAATATAACAAAGACAACCCTTCCTAGAATAAAGACCAGAAGACAAAGGACAATATCCAGACCACATCCGCACCTGAGAGAACCCAGCGCCTCGCGAAGGGGGTAAGATACAAGCCCCAGCCCGGCAGGAGTCAAACGCCCATCCCCCCAGCTCCCGGCGGGAGAAGAATAGGCAGAGCAGGAGGGAGACGGAGCACAGGGCTGCCTAACACCCAGCCCCCGCCATCCGGGCCAGAGTGCAGGCCCCTGGATACTAGGAAAAGAGGGCAGCAAGAACAGTGAGCGGGCACCGGTGGCCTGGCACCGGAGAACACCAGAAAAGCGAGCAACCATTTTTCCTTTTTTTTTTTTTTTTGCTGTTTTGTTTTGACGAGAGGTTTTTGGAAGTCTTAAAGGGATAGGGCCCACAATACTAGGGAAACAGGGCAGCAAGACCAGTGAGCAGATGCCTGAGGCTGGCGCCGGAGAAAAAGGAAAAACGAGCGGCCACTTTTTTTCCTTTTTTTTTTTTCCATTAAAAAAAAAATTTTTTTTTTTAATTTAAATTTTTTTTTTTTTTGCGGTCATTGTTTTGTTTTGGCAGGTGCTTTTTGGAAGTCTTAAAGGGGCAGGGCGGGACACTTAATCCAGAGGTAGGGAATCCGGGGATCTCTGGGCACCCTAACCCCTGGGCTGCAGGGAGCAGGGAGGCCCCTTAAGGAGATAAATAACCTCCAGGCCGCTCCCCCTCCAACGCGACTCCACCACTTTGGAGCAGAGGCCCGAACCAGGCCACGCCCACAGCAACAGCGGAGATAAACTCCATAGCAGCCCGGCAGGAAGCAGAAACCCTGTCTGCACGCAGCTGCCCAGCAAAAGCCACTAGAGGTCGCTGTTCTCCCAGGAGAGGAGGGCCACAAACCAACAAGAAGGGAAGTTCTTCCAGCCGTCACTTGTCCCAGCTCTGCAAACTATTCCTATCACCATAAAAAGGCAAAGCTACAGGCAGACAAAGATCACAGAGACAACACCAGAGAAGGAGACAGACCTAACCAGTCTTCCTGACAAAGAATTCAAAATAAGAATCATAAACATGCTGACAGAGATGCAGAGAAATACGCAAGAGAAATGGGATGAAGTCCAGAGGGAGAACACACATGCCAGAAAGGAGATCGCAGAAATGAAACAAACTCTGAAAGGGCTTATAAGCAGAATGGATAGGATGCAAGAGGCCATTGATGGAATTGAAACCAGAGAACAGGAACACATAGAAGCTGACATAGAGAGAGATAAAAGGATCTCCAGGAATAAAACAATGTTAAGAGAACTGTGTGACCAATCCAAATGGAACAATATCCGTATTATAGGGATTCCAGAAGAAGAAGAGAGAGGAAAAGAGATAGAAAGTATCTTAGAAGAAACAATTGCTGAAAACTTCCCCAAACTGGGGGAGGAAATAATCGAACAGAGCACAGAAATACACAGTACTCACAACAGAAAGGATCCAAGGA
Organism: Manis pentadactyla; assembly: GCF_030020395.1. Taxonomy (NCBI): domain Eukaryota; kingdom Metazoa; phylum Chordata; class Mammalia; order Pholidota; family Manidae; genus Manis; species Manis pentadactyla. Next base: position 79,411,553 of record NC_080026.1, read on the forward strand.
GGACAACACCAAGACACATAATAATTAAAATGGCAAAGATCAAGGACAAGGAAAGAGTTTTAAAGGCAGCTAGAGAGAAAAAGGTCACCTATAAAGGAAAACCCATCAGGCTAACATCAGACTTCTCGACAGAAACCCTACAGGCCAGAAGAGAATGGCATGATATATTTAATACAATGAAACAGAAGGGCCTTGAAGCAAGGATATTGTATCCAGCACGACTATCATTCAAATATGATGGTGGGATTAAACAATTCCCAGATAAACAAAAGCTGAGGGAATTTGCTTCCCACAAACCACCTCTACAGCACATCTTACAGGGACTGCTATAGATGGGAGCACTCCTAGAAAGAGCACAGCACAAAACACCCAACATATGAAGAATCGAGGAGAGGGAATAAGAAGGGAGAGAAGAAAAGAATCTCCAGACAGTGTATATAACAGCTCAATAAGCGAGCTAAGTTAGGCAGTAAGATACTAAAGAGGCTAACTTTGAACCTTTGGTAACCACGAATTTAAAGCCTGCAATGACAATAAGTACATATCTTTCAATAGTCACTCTAAATGATAATGGGTTGAATGCACCAATCAAAAGACACAGAGTAATAGAATGGATAAAAAAGCAAGACCCATCTATATGCTGCTTACAAGAAACTCACCTCAAATCCAAAGACATGCACAGACTAAAAGCTAAGGGATGGAAAAGCATATTTCAAGCAAACAACAGCGAGAAGAAAGCAGGGGTTGCAGTACTAATATCAGACAAAATAGACTTCAAAACAAAGAAAGTAACAAGAGATAAAGAAGGACACTACATAATGATAAAGGGCTCAGTCCAACAAGAGGATATAACCATTATAAATATATATGCACCCAAAACAGGAGCACCAGAATATGTGAAACAAATACTAACAGAACTAAAGGGGGAAATAGACTGCAATGCATTCATTCTAGGAGACTTCAACACACCACTCACCCAAAGGAAAGATCCACCGGGCAGAAAATAAGTAAGGACATGGAAGCACTGAAAAACATAGTAGAGCAGATGGACCTAATAGACATCTAAAGAACTCTACATCCAAAAGCAACAGGATATACATTCTTCTCAAGTGCACATGGAACATTCTCCAGAATAGACCACATACTAGGCCACAAAAAGAGCCTCAGAAAATTCCAAAAGATTGAAATCCTACCAACCAACTTTTCAGACCACAAAGGCATAAAACTAGAAATAAACTGTACAAAGAAAGCAAAGAGGCTCACAAACACATGGAGGCTTAAAAACAAGCTCCTAAATAATCAGTGGATCAATGAACAAATAAAAATGGAGATCCAGAAATATATGGAAAAAAATGACAACAACAACACTAAGCCCCAACTTCTGTGGGACACAGTAAAAGCAGTCATAAGAGGAAAGTATATAGCAATCCAAGCATATTTAAAAAAGGAAGAACAAGCCCAAATGAATGGTCTAATGTCAAAATTATCAAAATTGGAAAAAGAAGAATAAATGAGGCCTAAGGTCAGCAGAAGGAGGGACATAATAAAGATCAGAGAAGAAATAAATAAAATTGAGAAGAATTAAACAATAGAAAAATCAATGAAAACAAGAGCTCGTTCTTTGAGAAAATAAACAAAATAGATAAGCCTCTAGCCAGACTTATTAAGAGGAAAAGAGAGTCAACACAAATCAACACTATCAGAAACGAGAAAGGAAAAATCACGACGGACCCACAGAAATACAAAGGATTATTAGAGAATACTGTGAAAAATTATATGCTAAAAAGCTGGGAAACCTAGGAGAAATGGACAACTTCCTAGAAAAATAAAACCTTCCACGATTGACCCAGAAAGAAACAGAAAATCTAAACAGACCAAGTACCAGCAACGAAATTGAAGCGGTAATCAGAGAAGCAACAAAGAACAAAACACCTGGGCCAGATGGATTTACCTCAGAATTTTATCAGACATACAGGGAAGATATAATAGCCATTCTCCTTAAAGTTTTCCGAAAAATAGTGGAGGAGGGGATACTCCCAAACTCATTCTATGAGGCTAACATCACCTTAATACCAAAACCAGGCAAAGACCCCACCAAAAAAGAAAACTACAGACCAATATCCCTGATGAACGTAGATGCAAAAATACTCAACAAAATCTTAGAAAATCGAATTCAAAAATACATCAAAAGGATCATACACCATGACCAAGTGAGATTCATCCCAGGGATGCAAGGATGGTACAACATTCGAAAGTCCATCAACATCATCCACCACATCAACAAAAAGAAAGACAAAAACCACATGATCATCTCCATAGATGCTGAAAAAGCATTTGACAAAGTTCAACATCCATTCATGATAAAAATTCTCAGCAAAATGGGAATAGAGGGCAAGTACCTCAACATAATAAAGGCCATCTATGATAAACCCACAGCCAACATTATACTGAACAGCAAGAAGCTGAAAGCATTTCCTCTGAGATCGGGAACTAGGCAGGGATGCCCACTCTCTCCACTGTTATTTAACATAGTACTGGAGGTCCTAGCCATGGCAATCAGACAAAACAAAGAAATACAAGGAATCCAGATTGGTAAAGAAGAAGTTAAACTGTCACTATTTGCAGATGACATGATACTTTACATAAAATACCCTAAAGACTCCACCCCAAAATTACAAGAACTGATATCAGAATACAGCAAAATGCAGGATACAAAATCAACACACAGAAATCTGTGGCTTTCCTATACACTAACAATGAACCAACAGAAAGAGAAATCAGGAAAACAACTCCATTCACAATTGCATCAAAAAAAATAAAATACCTAGGAATAAACCTAACCAAAGAAGTGAAAGACTTATACTCTGAAAACTACAAGTCACTCTTAAGAGAAATTAAAGGGGACACTAAGAGATGGAAACTCATCCCATGCTCGTGGCTGGGAAGAATTAATATCGTCAAAATGGCCACTCTGCCCAAAGCCATATACAGATTTGATGCAATCCCTATGAAACTACCAGCAACATTCTTCAATGAACTGGAACAAATAATTCAAAAATTCATATGGAAACACCAAAGACCTCGAGTAGCCAAAGTAGTCCTGAGAAAGAAGAATAAAGTAGGGGGGATCTCACTCCCCAACTTCAAGCTCTACTATAAAGCCATAGTAATCAAGACAATTTGGTACTGGCACAAGAGCAGAGCCACCAACCAATGGAACAGACTAGAGAATCCAGACATTAACCCAGACATATATGGTCAATTAATATTTGATAAAGGATCCATGGACATACAATGGGGAAATGACAGTCTCTTCAACAGATGGTGCCAGCAAAACTGGACAGCTACATATAGGAGAATGAAACTGGACCATTGTCTAACCCCATATACAAAAGTAAACTCAAAATGGATCAAAGACCTGAATGGAAGTCATGAAACCATTAAACTCTTGGAAGAAAACATAGGCAAAAACCTCTTAGACATAAGCATGAGTGACCTCTTCTTGAACATATCTCCCCGGGCAAGGAAAACAACAGCTAAAATGAATAAGTGGGAGTATATTAAGCTGAAAAGCTTCTGTACAGCAAAAGACACCATCAGTAGAACAAAAAGGAACACTACAGTATGGGAGAATATATTTGAAAATGACATATCCGATAAAGGCTTGATGTCCAGAATATATAAAGAGCTCACATGCCTCAACAAACAAAAAACAAATAACCCAATTAAAAAATGGGCAGAGGAACTGAACAGACAGTTCTCCAAAAAAGAAATACAGATGGCCAACAGACACATGAAAAGGTGCTCCACATCGTTAATTATCAGAGAAATGCAAATTAAAACTACAATGAGGTATCACCTCACACAAGTAAGGATGGCTTCCATCCAAAAGACAGAGAACCACAAATGTTGGCGAAGCTGTGGAGAAAGGGGAGCCCTCCTAAACTACTGGTGGGAATGTAAGTTCGTTCAACCATTGTGGAAAACAGTATGGAGGTACATCAAAATGCTCAAAGCAGACTTACCATTTGACCCAGAAATTGCACTCCTAGGAATTTACCCTAAGAATGCAGCAATCAAGTATGAGAAAGATCAGTGCACCCCTATGTTTATCGCAGCACTATTTACAATAGCCAAGAATTGGAAGCAACCTGAATGTCCATCGATAGATGAATGGATAAAGAAGATGTGGTACATATACACAATGGAATACTACTCAGCCATAAGAAAAGGGCGAATCCAACCATTTGCAGCAACATGGATGGAGCTGGAGAGTATTATGCTCAGTGAAACAAGCCAAGCGGAGAAAAAGAAATACCAAATGATATCACTTATCTGTGGAATATAAGAACAAAGGAAAAACTGAAGGAAAAAAACAGCAGCAGAATCACAGAACTCAAGAATTGACTAACAGGTACCAAAGGGAAAGGGACTGGGGAGGATGGGTGGGTGGGGAGGGATGGGAGGGGAGAGGTGGGGGAGTATTAAGATTAGCATGCATGGGGGGTAGGAGAAAAGGGAGGGCTGTACAACACAGAGAAGGCAAGTAGTGATTCTACAACATTTTGCTATGCTGATGGACAGTGACTGTAAAGGGGTTTATAGGGGGGACCTGGTATAGGGGAGAGCCTAGTAAACATAATATTCATCATGTAAGTGTAGATTAGTGATACAAAAAAAAAAAAAAAGGGCAGTTCCTGTGTGGTAACCTCCAATGAGTTCTACACAAGAGTATAAAGGGCGTATAAAAGTGTAGGCAAAGGGTCTGTTTGTGTTTATACAGAGGATCAAATCCTAATTGGGCTACTCTGAAAATGAACTAAGATACGATATGAAAAAGAACTTCCAACATCAGCACTCTCTGGAAGACTCATGCCAGAAGATGATCATCAAAAAACCCCAACAAAGTTCCACGCACTGCTATAGCTGTAGATGCACTCATCCCACCAGTTCCTGGACTTGCCATGGGAATGAGGAAGGACATATCTAAGCTGGCCTGTGCATACAGTAAAACAACAAACTTGACTGGAACTATACTGTTGGAACTCAATCAAGAATTAGGAGAAGTGCAAATTTTAGCACTCCAAAATCTTACAAATACAGACTGTTTGCTGTTAAAAGAACATAAGGGATGTGAACATTCCCCAGGAATGGGTTGTTTTAATTTGTCTGATTTCTCTCAGACTGTTCAAGTTCAGTTGGACAATATCCACCATATCATAGATAAGTTTTCACAAATGCCTAAGGTGCCTAACTGGTTTTCTTGCTTTCACTGGAGATGGCTAGTAATTACAGGTATGCTTTGGTTATGTAACTATACTCCTATTATGTTAATGTGTGTGTGCAATTTAAGTAGTAGCTTAAAACCTATACATGCTGAAGTTACTCTACAAGAAGATATGTCAAAGAAATAATCAATCTTCCCATGTTTTCTGCCGCCTGCTACTTCCATAGCTTTTCTTCTTCCTTCCTAATTACAGCCCTTAAATAGAATTCGTGCCTCATATCAAATTTACCGAGTATCATAATTCTTCCAAGTGGTAAAGATACCTCAAGACAAATGCTGGGCATAGAAGCTACAGGGCATAAATATGCAAAGAAGTAAAAAGCTAACCATTTCAAACAATAAGGCTTCTCTCTCACTTACCAACTTCACATTTCCCTGTATGGCCCCGGAAGATGACTGGTTAGCCAGAGACGGGTAAGATTCCTCAAGGGAGGAACAACCTAAGACAGGCACAGTCGCAGGGGGGTCATCAGGTGAGAAATTGGGGATCAACAGAGGTGAGGCTTAGAACCTCACCGCCCCGTTCTGAGAGAAATCTTCTGCATCCGTGGATGTTTTATTGCCCTTGTCTACCTTGGATTAACACATAGTCTACAGGCACACACCTGATCATCTACATTTGCTCTCTTACAACACTAAACTATGTTTTCTACCTTTATCTTGTATCTACCTACCACTTCAGCATTTTATTTAAAAATAATAATAATAATAAAGAGAGAAATGTGGTATCCACATAGAAATCAAGTATAAAAATCAAATGAGTATTCATATTTGAACTGACTGTTTATAGTTCATAATGCATGAGCAAAACCGAAGGTTTCTGTGATGGCTGCCCTTGTACTGTTCACCATGTAAGAACTTATTCACTATTTAAGAATTTGTTCTCCATGTAAGAATTTGTTTGTTATGCCTCAGAAGATTGGAGACTGACGAAAGTTATGCTTGGGGTGGATTAATGATTGTGCATTGAGCATTGACTCCCCTATACAGAATTTTATTGTTGTTAACAACCATTTGATCAATAAATATGAGAGATGCCGTCACACACACACAAAAAAAATGTATACACTTCCAATGGTAAAGTAATAAGTAACCAGGATGTAATGAATATAGTCAAGACGTTGTAACAGCTTGGTATGGTGATAGCTGGTACTTAGAATTGTCATGTATATAAATGCTGAATCACTATGTTGTACACCTGAAACTAATGTAATGTAATACTGTGTATCAACTACCCTTCAATAAAAAAATAATTATCTAAAAAAAAAAAAAGAAAAATATGAAAAGGAAATATTCTGATATATATAGTCAATGATATGATGACTCTAAATGTATTTTTGTGCAAATAATGTGGCTTACAAAGTAAGAGCAAATAAGACCCACAGAAGCCTATGACCACCCATAGTCCAGACTGCTGGCTCCTGATCATGACAAAATTTTCCTTCCTTCCTTCCTTTCCTTCCTTCTATATTCATTACTATAATAAATCTGAGCCATAAGTATAACTTTATGTTGAGTCATATGAGGCCTTCCAATGAATCATTGAACCAATAGGTGGTTACAGGGCTGCAGATGCTTATGGTAACAAGTAAACACTAGAAATAGTTTTAAACCTGTTTAGTCTATTACAGTTTCATAGCCATGGTGCATGTACAGATCAAAACATTTTATGGCTGACTGATCAATGACAATTAGCTTCAGTAAACTCAGCTTCACTTTGAAAGTCAGTGAATGGGCTCTGGACTCCCTTCAGTTACTGTTCTTTGAGACTGATGTCAATTTATCCCTCCTTTGAAACCAGCATAAAATACGCTCTACAATTGGTGTCCATGCCTCTTAGTCTCTGTTACCAACACAATCTCAAAAATAAACTTTTCTTAAAAATCTTATATAATTTCAGCAACTTGCTTTACACAAGACTACCCCAATAGCATGACTCCCTTATATAAACAATGGATTCAACTTTTTGCTTTCATATATTGAGTGCCTACTTCATCTTTTGATTAGGTCATTATGTTGTTTATATGAGAAAGTATATGGTGATATGCAAGTAATAAGAGCAAAGAAACTTGGGTTTATATCCCAGCTCTGCCACTTACCAGCTCATGTCTTTGGTTTAGCTAATTAGCCTCTTTAACCCTCCATTTCTTTAGTTAAAAAGCATGAACAATAAAATCTACCTTTCAGTGTTGCATAAGAATGAAAAAATCCATATCGCTTGTTGGAAATTCAGGCAACTTTCATATTCTGTTTTATACCAATGAAGCCAGTGCTGTTTAGGTAATAATTACCTTTTTAGTTTCCTATTTATGTTAAGGTATAGAAACATACACACATGTAACAGATGATCTGTCAATGAAGAATTTGACATGAACAAGAATTTATTTACTTGAATTAGACTTACTTGTCTTTCATATTCATAAGGCAATCTAAATTTAACAGAAAATGAATATCCTTGTTAATGGTTAAATGCTTAACTCTACACACCCTCCATATCCTTCAGCTAAATGAGACCTTAGAAACTTCTGGGTCATATGCTCTGTTATGTGGATGAGGAATGTGAATCTCGGAAAGATTATGTGACTTGTCCAAAATCACTAAGTTCTAAAATCCTGGCAGAACAGGGGTTAACATAGTTTAGTGCATCACCCATACTATGTAGCCTTCAGAGGTTTCCTCAGGATTATAGATTTAGTAATTTCCTGGAGTAATTATTTATTTTAGAAATAACACTTACTTTATGTTTTGACAGGTTTACAAAAACTGCCTGCATAATTGGCTTCTTTTTTTTGCCATAAGCTGTAATTTAAGCTAAAACTGACTTTTTTAAAATCAGCGAGCTCATTTTTTTTTTAAATTTAAACCTCATCAATAACTAGAAACAAAAATCAAGGACTGCAAATAATATGCACTTGCCGAATTAAAACACATATTAAAATGTGTATCTACTTAGCAAACCAAGATTTGTTAGTACTCAACAAGCAGGGAACAGATGCACACGCTTTCCGGTAGTATGCGTTTCTTGAATGTAACTTAAACAAAGAGCAGTTCTCTAATAACTTTTCCAGTAACATACTTTATAAGGTCAGCAGCATCTACATATTTAACAATATTAAGTAAAAGAAAAGAAAGGAAATCTAATAATAAGTTCTTTGGGGTATTTTTAAGGCTATCTTGACCTAAGAAAAATATTTTCAAAGAGCTGTGCCATCTAATATCCTTCAACCAGTAATGCGCTTTCAAGATGGTGTTAGCTCAGAAGTGATAGCATACTTCAAGAGGGGTAACTGGTAGGATATAGCCAAACATCTTCTCTGAAAGGCAGTACACAATAGAGGTACACAACTATTTGATTTTCTCAAAGTGGACAGTACATATGAACAGACTCAACACAGCAGGACATTCCTCCGAGGCTCTTGGACTTACACTTCTATTGGCACCCAATCCATAAAGGGGAAGAGCCACTATCATGTTACGGTTGATGGTGGAAGTTAACAGACATTAATTGAAATTTGTGATGGCCCACAGGGTATTTTTATCTCTGAATTTAGGGAAGCAATAACTTAAACTTCCACCTTCAACACTCAGAACCTTCCTTTAAAGCATATTACTGCACATAATGCACAGTCTACATTTCAGCCATGTTCTTACACTTCCATCTGAAACTGGATGAAAAGCCTTCAATAAAGTCTGAGGTGGTTTTCTGGCAGCAGAAAGTGCTCTGCTCAAAGTGCTCACCAAAAGCTGGAGATCCACCTGTATTAAATAAGAGAGTTCAACAATAAATCTGTAGACAGGATGGTGTAGCAGGGAGGGAGACATCTCACAGTAAATGGTGAAAGAAGACACTCTTTTCTCCTCCTCTTTTACCCTTTCCAGATTTTATCTTAAAAGAGTATTGAATTGTATTGCTGATTCATATGCCCCTTCTTTTCCTCTCCCTCTTGCTTTCTGAGTTCCTTGATGTTACAGACAGAAATCCCAAGTATAAGTCTAAATCTGATCATATATATAAGCAGAACTGTGAGCTATAGAGCCTCAGTTTTCTTCTGAGCACAAATAAGAGAATATGAAAAATGCCTAGATGCACAGGTACTTATGCACAGTATATACTTAATAACTGCTTGTTTTTATTATCATCATCATTATGACAACCCACCAATTACATTGTTGTAATGATTAAATAAGATAATATTTTTTACAGTATCTAGCAATGCTGGTCAAAGGGACACAAAATAACTTAGTTACTTGTTATATTATAAAAGGCTGAAGAAAATACCTCTTGGATTAGTATCAGGACCAACTTGGCTGACAATTTTTAAGAACTGTCTCCAAGAAAAAATGGGAATCAAGTACATGGTGCTTGAGTGAGTTCTTATGAAGTGATTTTACATTTGACCAGCTTACTATGAAGTTAGTGTGGAATGAATCAATGTAAATAGGTTTCACATAAACAGATGCAAAGCTCTTTAACATGAAATCTGAGATTCATAAATATGAATTTTATTGCTGTTGAAATCAAATGTTTTATTTTTGTTCTCCCAGGCATAGAATTTCATAAACCATGATTTTATCATGCTGGTCAAAGAAATAATTCAATGCCCCTGAATTTTAATAAAGTCATCTGGTTTAGAATAAATTTTTCTTCTAAAATCACTATGGGAGAAAGATTCTTATATTTTTAAGAGGAACTCTTATATATTTAAGAGTTACACAAACAAAAAACCCTCTTGAATAACTACAGAAAATAAATGTCTTATATCCTTTTTAGTTCTTCTAGCCTCCTAAACTGCATTTTGTGGGATTGTGGTTAGTTTGAGAAGAGGGAGAGGTGCAAGATGACCCCATGAAAGAAAAGAATCATATCACTGTGGCCAGAATAGGTCACTCTGGCTGTTGGGCTGCAGTGTGTCTTGTGCTGTTACATTGTCAGGTGGTTTCCTTAACACTCTTAAACAGTTTGTGTTTATTGTTCCAGTAATGGAGATGTCCATCTTCCTTTGTTTCATTTATAAACTCAGTGGAGAGTTTTCAGTTGTTGATCAGGCTGCGAAAAGTCTATAGAAAAGTGCTTTGAACATTTCACAGCAATGAAGAGTGGTAATTGCTGCAGGCCCCATTTTGCCCACTTCATTCACCCTGTGAGAAACTGGGCTGACTGCCCTGCCTCAGCCTTCTGCGAATTACTGAGGGAAAAGAGCAGGGACAGCAACATTCCAGTTGGGCTCCCTCTATTTCAACAGAAGTGTTCTCAGTTACAGCCGTCTGCTGTGGGCGAAGTCACCCTTCAGATAAATAGTTCCCAAATAACAGACGCTTGTGCAAATTATACTTGGAGAACTGGGATCGGGTGTGGAGCATGCAAAGCAGAACTGGAGGATCTAGTTCCTGCTCAGCTCAGATGCAGACCTGATGGGATCTTAGAGGCAGTTGCTCTCTGTGTCTCTGAGTTGACAAACTACTATTTTTCAATATGGCTTCTAGTCAGACTTTGGGATACAAAGAAAATTGCTGGTAATGATGTGATTTTCTTTAATTTATAAACTTGAGAAAAAATAAATTATGATATGTCCATAAATGGAATATAGAATATATTTAGCCCTACAAATGGTGTTTGTAAAGGATTTTTAATGAACAAAAGAATGCTCATAATATAAATTAAGTAGTAAAAAGCCACGAACAGCACTGTTGTATTTTTATCTTTTTTTTTTGTTGGGCGGTGTTACTTTGTCCTCTACACATTTAGAATGAAATGCACTGATACGATAATATTTGCATGTGGTCATTTTTACTTTCTATTTGTACTTTTCTGAATTTCCCAAAATTTTCACCATGAATAAATAGTATGAAAAGTCACTAGAGAGAAATCTAGACATTTCTACATGTACAGGTCTTAAGATCTACACCTCTGTTACACTTCCCTAATGCTTCCCATACATCTCTGTCACATGTATTTACATAAATCGTTATGTTCAAAACATTTATCCCACTAAAAACAACTTTCTTCAGACCCATAGACCAATGGAACAGACTAGGGAGCCTTGCTATAAACCCAACGATATATGGTCAATTAATATATGATAAAGGAGTCATGGACATACAATGGGGAAATGACAGCCTCTTCAATAGCTGATGTTGGCAAAACTGGACAGCTACATGCAAGAGAACGAAACTGGATTATTGTTTAACACCATACACATAAGTAAACTCAAAATCGACCAAAGACCTGAATGTAAGTCATGAAACCATAAAACTCTTAGAAGACAACATAGGCAAACATCTCCTGAATATAAGCATGAGCAACTTCTTCCTGAACGCATCTCCTCGAGCAAGGGAAACAAAAGCAAAAATGAACTCATGGGACTACAACAAACTAAAAAGTTTCTGTACGGCAAAGGACACCATCAACAGAACAAAAGGGCATCCTACAGTATAGGAGAATATATTTGTAAATGACAAATCTGACAAGGGGTTAAAATGCAAAATATATAAAGAACTTAGAAGCCTCAACACCCAAAAAGCAAATAACCCAATTAACAAATGGGCAGAGGATATAAAGAGATAGTTCTCCAAAGAAGAAATTCAGATGGCCAACAGACACATGAAAAGATGCTCCACATCACTAATCATCAGGGAAATGCAAATTAAAACTACAATGAAATATCACCTCACACCAGTAAGGATGGCCAGCATTGAAAAGACTAAGAACAACAAGTGCTGGTGAGTATGTGGAGAAAGGGGAACTCTCCTACACTGCTGGTGGGAATGTAAACTAGCTCAACCATTGTGGAAAGCAATATTGAGGTTCCTCAAGAAACTAAAAATAGAAATACCATTTGACCTGGGAATCCCACTCCTTGGAATTTACCCAAAGAATACAACTTCTCATATTCAAAAAGACATATGCACCCCTATGTTTATTGCAGCACTTTTTACAATAGCCAAGATATGGAAGCGACCTAAGTGTCCATCAGTAGATGAAGGATAAAGAAGATGTGGTACATATATACAATGGAATATTATTCAGCCATAAGAGAGAAACAAATCCTAACATTTGCAACAACATGAATGAAGCTGGAGAGCATTATGTTCAGTGAAAGAAGACAGGTGGAGAAAGACAAATGCCAAATGATTTCCCTCATTTGTGGGGTAAAACAATGAAGCAAAACTGAAGGAACAAAATGGCAACAGACTCAGAGACTCCAAGAATGAACTAGTGGCAAAGGAGAGGGGTATGGGAGTGCTGGTGGAGAGGGAGGGAGAAGGGGATTGAGGGCTGTTATGTTTAGTACACATGGTGTGGGAGATCATGGGGAGAACAGTGTAGCACAGAGAAGGCACATAGTGAATCTGTGGCATCTTGCTGCACTGATGGACAGTGAGTGCATTGGGTTATGGGGGGGAACTTGATAATATGGGTAAATACAGTAACCACATTTTTATTTCTTGTGAAACCTTCATAAGAGTGTATATCAATCATACCTTAATAAAAAATAAAAAATAAAAAAAACAACTTTTTTTAGAATCTGATGTATGGAAGATCTGAAACTTGATCATTTCTAGGAATACTAAAGAAAGAAAAGTACACTTTCTGCTTCAAACAAAGCAGAGGAAAGATTTTGGCCACCACAGCAGTTATCTGGAAAATATTACACCCTATGATTCAATCTTCAAATTCCTTTGAAATCTACATTAAGCCCAGACCAGGGTATCTCTCTAAGAAGACTTCATAAATTAAAATGTTACTTCAGAAAGGATGGATTTTCCTCTCTACTAATTCCTTATTTTAAAACTTTTAAGAATGAGAGCGAACCTGTTATATCCTGGTGCCTATTTTGTGTACTGGCTGACAAAATAATGGGCAGTCATTATTCCACCAACATGAAGAGACAATATTCCCTAGCATGTGATTCTTCTAATGATCCACTAGAAGAAGTGATCCAACGGCCATGAGGAAAAATTCCAGAAGTAAGGGTTTTGTGGAAACAGGAAGGCTAAGTAGACTCCTATGCTGCCAGATTTCCCAAGGTGATTGATATGCTAATGTGCATTGCTAATCTAAAAAAGGGAGTAAATACATTATTCAGCATTCCTCAACATTATTTAATAAAATATTTACCCAAGGAACTTTAAAAAAAAAGTCCTACTGATTTGTCTTTAGTGTTTTGAGGCGCGCAATTGTGGAAATGTTCTAAGGAAGAGAACTGGATCCGTTTGTGAGAGTTGAGAGATGAGGCTCGTACGGGTTATCCTGTGGCACACATTTCAACAGGTTGTTTGTCTGCAGAATGAATCACGATGCCAGCCAGCAGAATTCAGGGAGTGGAAAGCTGTCCCAGGTAAAGGAACAGCAGCCAATCAAGGATCAATGAAAGGCCTCTGCCTGTCCATAACTTTGTGTTTTCAGAGCAACTGGTGTTAAAGAGGGAATTCAGTGGCCCAGATCTTGCCTGGAGGGCCCTGAAGAAACCCTCTCATACTATACCACCAGCTCTCCATTCTCTCACACCCAGCCTGGGTTCACCAACTATATGAGCATAGAGATGAAGAGTTAGGAGGACATCCAGCAATCACACAGATTTAGGTTTAAATTCTGGTCCCTCATTGCGGTAAGCAGAACAATATCCCCTCAAATAACATCTGTGTCCTACTCCCTGGAACCTATATGTTATCACATAGCAAAGAAATTGGAATGGAATTAATGTTGCTAATCATCTGACCATAAAACAGGTAGATTAGCCTGGATTATCCAAGTAGGTCCAATATAATCACAAAGGTCCGTAAAGATGGAAGAGCAAATAGGAAGAATCAGAAAGAAGTTAGCATAGAGAAAGAATTGACCTGCTGTTGCTGGCTTTAAGGACGGAAGAAGAGAGACAGGAGACAAAGAGGATAGGTGGCTCTGGAGCCTGGAAAAAGCAAGGAAATGGATTAACTCTAGAGCCTCCACATGGAATACAGCCCTGCCAATACCTTGATCTTACCGCAGGACATGCTATGAATTAATGTATTTAAAGTGTTTAACATAATACCTGGGCCACTGTAGGAAAATTCTTGCTATTATTAGCTTAAAACTTTGGACATATTTAATCTTCCTCAACTTCAAATTTAATGTGGTTAAATTAGGATAATTGTCCTTGGCTTCCCAGGTTTGTTGTGGGAATTAAGAGATAATTTTTGTAAATTATTGCAGATATTGAGTTCCTAAAATGGAATAGGTCCTCAGTAGATACTAGCAGAAGTCACATGGCAAAAATTAAAGGCAGACCTCATCAAGATCCAGTGGGATGCAGAATTACAGAAACTGCTGTAAACTGTTAGTAAGACTATACATCAGTATTACTACTGTGATAAATAATTGATTTTATAAAGCCAAAGTTGTATATATCTTATAGATTCAGTAGTTCAACTTCTAACTATATAGTCTAGAAAAATTCTTTCATAAGTGTTACAGGAAGTAAGTACAAAAATATTTATACTATCACTTAATATTAGAGAGAAAGTGAAAAACAAGTCCACTATCAAGAAAATCAATAAGTGTGGCATAGACCTAGAATTGAATACTATAGCCCCATAAGAAGTAATAAACTAATCATTCATAAACATTAATGAATCTTAAAAATATAATGTTGAGAGTAAAAAGAAAATCACAAAAGCTTACATACAACACCGTATGATATAGTTAAGTCCACAAATATTCAGAACAATATTTTATTCAGGGGTATATACATATATAGTGAGATATTAAGAAAACTAAGAGAATAATTAAGACAAAAATCCAAAATAGTATTTTAAAGTTGGGGGAAATAAGAAGGAAAGCTATTGGGTATTAGTAGACAATACAGGGTTCATCAAAGCATTAATAATTTCTGATTCTAGCTAATTGACAGGCAAAATTACAAGACACAATCACAAACTATAATGAAAATAAAGCTAGGCTTCATCAAAACTAAAAAATTCTGCTCACCAAGAGACACTATTAAAATGAATAGGCAATCCACAGGATGAGAAAATATATTTTATATAACTATATATCTTCATAGCAATATTGTCATTTATATATATATAGATATGACAAATGATTTGTTATATTTACAAAGATGATGAGTGACTTGTTTCCAGAATACATGAAGAGATCTTAAAACATCAATAACAAAAATACAAACAACTAAATTTTTAAAAATGTGTGAAATTGTTCAATAGACAATTCAGCAGGAAGAGAAACAGAAGACCAATAAAGCCATGAAAATGTATTGCACATCATTCATCAAGAGGGAAAAGAAAATTTAAATTATAATGTACTATTGAAACAGCCCATTAGGTTGGCCAATATTAAAAAAAATTCTAACACTAAATTTTGATTAGAAAGTGGAGTAATTGGAAGAGTCAGATTGTTGGTGGGGCTGTAAGATGGTATAACTGTTTTGAAAGACAGCATAGACTATTCTTAAAATGTTAAACATATACCCTTCAAATATAGAAATTTCGGTTCTGTGCCTCTAGTGAAAGAAAATAAAGACATATGTCTATAAAATGACTTGTTCTAAAATGTTCATAATAACTTAATCCATAAAGTGCCAAACTGAAGATAACCATAAGCAATTTGTGATATAATTATGCAATGTTATTCTCATCAATAAAAAGGAACTAAGGAGTTATACACACAATTAGATGGATGGGTCTCAAAATATTACATTGAATGAAAGAAGGGAGACACAAAAGACTGCATTTTATGTAAGTCTATTTATATGAAGTTTCTAGAACAGCTAAAATTAATGAAAGAAATAAGAAAAGTGTCCTCTTGGGGGAACTAAGAGGAATGGTAGGTATCAAATGAATGGGAAGGATGACAAGGGAATCTTCTGTGGTGATGGGAAGTTCTGTATTTTAGCAGAGTTGAGTATTACATGAGTGTATGCATTTGTCAAAACTCATCAACCTGTTACACCGAAAACTCTGGGCATCTGTTCATTTGTAAATCGTAACTCTAAAAGAATTTTTGAAAAATACATCTTACACATGTGCCCTTTTGCATGTGTCCACCATTTTTTCCTCTCTTGTGCTTCTCTAAAACTCATGTGTCTGCATTGTATTTGAAAATTAAAAAGTCTACAACCTAGTTGATAAAGGAATCTGGAAGATACAGTCAAGGCATCAAAGGAAACATTTAGCACTGTATGCCAAATACTAACTGACCACTCACAGCTGCATTATCTGTATACCTCTCTGGATTAAGTACTCTCTCAAAATTAAATGCTTACAGAACTGATACATTATAACTACAAAAGTCGGCTACATAAGGTAATACAGGCTACATCTAAATAGGGCAGCTACTGAGCTCCAGCCAACTGCTGACATGCAGAAATTCAGGTCCAGGGTCACCAAGTTTGTAGATTTTTCCATAAAAACTAGAAATCTGGATTCTTTAAAAGTGAAATCTCCAAGTTAAAATATGAGTTCAAATATTTTTTTAATCAACTTCAAATCAAATGAAGTCCATTTATAACAAACCTAGATATGTGGAACTCTGCATTGCAAGCAGGAAAATAATATAGGTGTCACCTAATTTTAATGTGTCATCTCTGAACTTTTATGTTCTCCTGCTAAAGCAAATCAAGAATGTCTTGAAGTCACAAAAGTCTTGGAGTCCTCTTCATATCAACCCACCCTGCTTTCTAAATTGAAAGCTTTGGTAACAAGATATATTAATTTTAGGACTTGGCACTGCAAGTGTTGGGAACTACATGGCAGTACACACAGAGTAATAGAGAACTTAAAGTTTACATTTGGTTTTCTACCCACTTATTATCTACTCCATGAATCACTGACCATCT
Organism: Manis pentadactyla; assembly: GCF_030020395.1. NCBI lineage: Eukaryota > Metazoa > Chordata > Mammalia > Pholidota > Manidae > Manis > Manis pentadactyla. The sequence continues at coordinate 79,428,674 of NC_080026.1, forward strand.
TGTTTCAGCCTATGTAATGATCCTCCTCAACTGTCAACAAGGCTGAGGTGAACATGTAAATAAATGAAAATTGTCTACTTCTTTGTTCACTGGGGTTGCCATTACAGCTCAGGCATTTAAAAATTACAACAGCTCTATTCAACTAACCCCACCCCCCAACATACAGATGATTATTTGAGAAGACAAACATAAACTATAATTCTACTCTTACTTGTCCATATCATAGTGGGGGGATTTCATTCATGGTATCCAATTGGAATTCAAGATCTATGAAGGTAGAAACTGAACCTATCTTGATCACTGCTGTCTCCTCAACAGTGTCTGGCCCTTACAAGACCCTCAGAAAATATTTGTTAAATGGTTGAGTTAATGAAAGAATGAATAACTACACAAAAACTGTAATTGTGCAAATGCTCATTTGATTATGTCTAAACAAAGAGCATTTAAAAACTTAACTATTCTTAGGAGACTAAAGGGATTTTAACCTCTCATTTTCTCATTTGTTGAGGATCTACTGTCTGCCAGGCTCTGTGTTAGTTTCTTTAAAGTCTTTAGCTTATAACATAGTACAAAGTAAGTGATTTTACCACCATTTTACAGGTGAAGAATATAATTTCCAGGAAGCTTACATAAAAAGCCCCATTTCACATTAATGAGGAGCCAGAATTCTAACCTGCTCTGCCCAGCTCCAAAGCAAATGCTTAGCTTAAGGCTTCTTATAAGTTAAACTCAAATTCCTTTAGATAAAGATATATTGGGGATGGGGCATATGTTTTCCTTAGCCAGATGACCAGTTGTATTTCATTTCTTGTATAATGTTTTCACTGACCTCTTTTACCAGGTTGGTCTTAATTTTGCCTTCCCTCTCTCAAGAAAAGAAACCTCCCCAGCCCAACCACCCAGTTTAATCACCTAAGCAATAAACTAAGAAGCTTCACTAACTCATCCTTCTGACTTGCACCTCATCAACTCCGGGTGAATCTATCTCTCTAATGAATCTGAAAATTACCCCATCCCTATTGCAGCATTTCAGATGAGGACCTTAATCAATTACATCTTCAATTTTTTTTTCTGGAAACACTTTTTGCTTTCCTTAAATCTGGTACATTTTTTCTTCAATTCATTTTCCACTCTCACACAGACTAAGTATCCTGAAATGGAGATACTACCGTGAAGGAAGATGCTGTAAAATCTTTCATAATTCGGCATTGCCAAAAGAATAATGTCAAACTCTTCAGCAAGAAGTAAAATGCCCTTCACAAGCTATACCAGGTCTTCTGTTTATATAGCATGATTACAGCCACTCCTTATTTTACATAACCTCTACTCTGGCAACCCTGAAATTCCTGACTAATCAATATGCCAAACTCTCATATGTATTGGTTTCTTTGCTGCTAATTATTTCTACTTAGAATGTTCTCTTCTCCATTACCCAGTCCCCTCCCTTGCCTCATTGATTAAATCCTTCTCAACTTTCAAAGCTTATATCAAATATTGCCTCTTCTTTGTAGCCTTCTGTGATTTCAACACTAAAGTCAGAATCATGTGCTCTAACTGGTTTCCTTAATACCATTTCAAGTGATTCCATTAGAGATCCTGCCACGTGGTATTACATACTTCTCAACCACGTGGTACAAATTGTGAGGATTAAATTAGTACCTGGAACAATGTCTGGCACAAAGGAGAAATCAGTCAATGTTAATATAATGAACTGAAGAGTCTCTGGACTCTGGAATAACATGAAAGGTGGTGTAATTTTCAAGAAAAATTTAAAGAGGTTCTCATACAGTTCCAAAATAAATACGTGTAAAACATTTTATTTAACTTATTAATGAGTGAATCAGTAAGCTGCTAAAATTGGTTAAAAGATTATGTAAAGTGTGAGGTATTTATAGGTAATTTAATAAAAGATGTTAAGATTGCTGGATTATATATTTTTTAAATGGAGTCTTCTGTTCCCCTGGACAGATATGATTTGAATTTTACTGATAAAATTCTAAAAGTTAACATATAACTTCACTAAGTGTAGGGACTTTAATCAACAGACTTAATAGTGGGATGGTTTTTGTTTTCATTAATGACTGCCTATTATAAAGATATTTTGGCATTAAGTAGGAAGTTACATCAGGAAAGTTAGATTCCATGATTCTGATCCCTACAGAATCTTATAAAATTGTGTATAACACATATTTAGGCTATTCTCAAAAATACGGGAAATCTCCTTCCTTCTGACTCTTTCTTCTCACCTCTCATCTAAATGACACTAAATTATCCAAATAATAGCTCTCAGTACAAATCTATAGAGTGCAGAAAAATATATTAAGCATTCAAAGTGGCACATGTAAGAACAAAAACTGAATGACACTTTTGTTGTTGGGTAGGCTATTGCACAGGTCCAGTTGTGGCACAGGTTGGCACCAATCATTTCTTTCTGGATTACTGGAGCCATAAGAGTAAAACCAGGTCACAGGTCAGGCCTGTGAAAAATATATTAAGCATTCAAAGTGGCACATGTAAGAACAAAAACTGAATGACACTTTTGTTGTTGGGTAGGCTATTGCACAGGTCCAGTTGTGGCACAGGTTGGCACCAATCATTTCTTTCTGGATTACTGGAGCCATAAGAGTAAAACCAGGTCACAGGTCAGGCCCAGTAAAAACATGGAGTTGGTTCTTGGGCAATGCAATGAAATGAATATCCACTATATATCATGTCCAGGGTAAACATATGAAGAAAAACTAACAGCATCTTCAGACCAGTAACTTTAATAAATCACTCGATCCTGCCACCAAATGGACATACACCTACCTCTAAGCTACCCACTGAGTAAGTCTGATCTGCTCCAGATCAGAAATAGAAGAGTTTGGTGAGAAAGGAAAAGAAAAATGATAGAAAACTAATATCTTGCAATTAGTGACAAAAAATATTAATCTCTAATAAATTCAAGCATCTAGGGATTTTTGTGCCATAGGATAGTTGGTGTACCTTGGAATATTTCAAGAGCTTGAAAACCTCCTTTATCCAATGAGATTAAAATTTCTTGACTATAATCATTGACCAAAAATAAGCAAATAATCAAGGTTCAAATGAAAAAATAACAAATGCAGCTATCTCTGATATAATAAAATCAAAATACTTAAATATCTGACTTAATAGAGAAGATCAATTGTCAAAAAAGGTTTGTATTGCACAAAGATTCTTTGTCAAACTTAACACAGGCTACCTGTTTGTTCCAGCTGTTGTTAAGCAGCTTTACTGAGGCTTAAGTACATACAGTAAATTGGTTATATCATTCTTTAAGCTTTGACAAATGTATTCAAAAATATTACTACCATCACTATCTTGACTTCAATCACAACAAAAAGTTCCATGTGCCCCTTTGTACTTATTCTGTCTCCCTCTCCCTGGAGACTGCTTACTGGTTTTAGTACCCATTGGATTTTATCTAATTTTTCTTGAGTAATAGTATTTGTAGCCTTTTCTGCCTTGCTTCTTTCACTTAGCAGAATTTCGTTTGGCTTGCCAAATCTCTGATGGGACATTTATAATCATTCCTGCTGATTTTGTGGATGAAACATTTTTTCCTCTGGCACTTTTATTATTTTCTCTTTATCACTGGTATTCCTCAATTTTGTTATAATGTGACATGAGATAATTTTCTTTATGTTTATTTTGCTTGTGGTTTGTACAGCCTCTTGATCTGTGTTTAAAATTATCATCTCATTTGAAAATTTTTCAGCTATAATTTTTTCATAAATTTTTCCTTGTCCTCTTTTTCTAGGACCCCAGATACATGAAGTTTGACTGCTTAATATTTTCCAGTTTAATATTATCCCAGAGATCACCCATGGTCTCCCCATTTTCTCTTAGTCTTTTCTCTCATATAGGATAGTATCTATTACTATGCCTTCTAGTTCACTGGGTTTTTTTTTTTTTGCTTCAGTGTCTAATCCCATGTTTAGTTCAGCCATTTATTATATTTTTTCTTTATTATTTCAGATAAGTCTAAACGTTCTATTTCAGTCCCTTTTTTGTCGTCTTTATTTTTTCTCCATATCAACTTAAACTTTTCCTCTATGTTCTTGAACACAAGGAGCACGTTTATAATAGCTGTTTTTAACATACTTGTTTACTAATTCCACAACCCTTATCAATTCTGGGTTTCTTTCTACTGACTGATTATTCTTGTCATGAGTTAAACGTCCCCTCCTCTTCTTTGAATGTTTGACCAATTTTTACAAGATGCCTGACGTTGTGAGGTTCATGTAGTTGTGTGCTGGATTTTGATATTTCTTTAAATAATATTGGACTTTGTTTTGTCATGTGTTAAAATTGGTTGGATCCTTTTGTGGCTTATGTTTCATGCTCTGTTACAGCAGATTCAGAGCAGCCTTGTAGTAGGTAGTATGGCTATAATGTTATGATAGTATATTTCAGAGAACTCTACCTGGCATCAAGTACATACCGGGGTCTTTCCACTCTGGCTGGTGAAACTTCAGATTAATCTCACCCTTGCATGTGCTCCAGGAATTGTTTAGCCTATGCTTTCTGCTGCTTCTTCCCCCAGGTTGGAGTCATTTCCTTTCATGCTTGTGCAGGCACCTCAAGTGGACCCCTCTCTCTGTGCTCTGCCTGTCCCTTTCTTGTACTTTGTCCCACAAATATTAGTCATTTGCCTCCCCTTTTCAACTTAAGTCTATTCAACTTAATGCTCCTATAAGGCTCTGCTTGTGTTCTTCCTCTCTATGCTGTGGCCTGAAAATTGCCCTCAGACCTTAAGCCAAAGTGAGCATAAACTTCTAGTTTTGTTTCACTTCACTTAAGGATCACAGTCCTGCACTTCCCATTATTTAATGTCTAAAAACTTCTGCTTTATATATTTTTGCCCAGTTTCCTATTTTTATAAGGTGGGACTTTAAATCTGGTCCCTGTACTCCAATATGGCCTTAAAAGCATTTGAAAATAAAATGTTATAGACAGAAATTTGAATTATCTGCAAGCTTTCAGTTTTTTCCCAGACGTTTCTTCAAATAAACACTTTTACTATGGTCAATTTAAACTAAGTTGCCAGGGCCTGAGGGAAATGGGAAACAGGCCTACTAATTAGTAAACATAAAGTTTCAATTAGGCAAGATGAGTAAGTTCTACTAGAGATCTGTTGTACAACACTGTACCTATAGTCACCAATACTGTACTGTATACTTGGTAAGTGGGTACAGCTAATGCTAAATGTTCTTATGACAATAAAATCACTGCTTTTAAAAAAAGAGAAAAATCAAAGAAATCAAGGCATCCCACTAATTTTCTCTTGACTCTTCTATACACTATTCCTTTGAGCCCCCGCTCTAAAAGGTGCCCTTATAATAGAACATGAGGTTCCTAACCCCATATCTGATGGGACTGCTACCATCCTATTTGGTATTTTGTAAGGAGTTCCAGTCTTTCTGTACATCGCCACCTTCCACTTTGTGAGTGTGAATCACAATTACCCCTTTGACAACCTGTAAGACAGTTATTACAAGTTTAATTTCAACCTTACCTCCTGTGCCCTTTTCTTTTCCATGACACTTACACTGACAGTTTCACAAGAACAGCTTGGGTGAAAAGTTATTTTCACTTAGAATAGAAGACAATCTTAGTTCTTAACTAAAATTTTATTACATTCTCAGATAAAAATCTTTACCACTGGTAGTTCATGTTAGCAAAAAATAGATCAGAAGTTCGAGTATTCAGGTTCTGCAGTTCTTTAACATCCAGTTCTGTTTAGAAAAGTAGGCCTCATATTTTTTACATATGTACACAGACATTTACATCTTAAGTTCCTGACTCTTATGTTTGAAAGAAAATATATAAACGGTGCTCTCGTACCCAATAAATTCTCTCTGACCTCTAATTTCATTCTTTAAATGGTCACTTTCAAATAGATTTGCAAAGATGACATTGTTTTATGAATATATGTTATAAATAGGTTTTATAGTTCTTACATGTTAATTTATTTCATTTATTTTCCTTTTATTTTCTTCCAAACTATTTGGACCACAAATGAGTATGAATATAAGACTATTGCTACTTATACACTCAGTTGATCCAAACAGAACAGCCAAAGCCCTGTGGCCTTCGTCCGTTAATGCATGTTGTGGTTAGGGTTATGACTGATATCTGCTGACTTCTAAAGCCAAAGATATGGTTACAGAGCAATGGGAGAAGTTGACTTACTGCATCAGAAACATTGAACTCCTTGAACACAAATTTTATCCAATTCTATACGTTCTGGAGCACAGCTGGCCCTCAGTAGAAATCTATGGAATTGTTTTTGTTAAATGATGCTGCGAACCACAGTCGCAGACCGCTGGCTCTAGTGATGTTTGGGGTTAAGGTACTTTTGGGAGGGGCTGCCCTGCATATTGTTAGATGTGCAATAGTACTGATGGCCTCTCCTTGTAGAACCAGTGACACAGTTCCTTTACCGACCTCCAATGCTGACAGTCAGATATGTCATCAGATTTTGACAAGATTCTTATAGGAAAAAATAGCCCTTATTTGAGAACTACTATTTTAATACCTTGATTAACTTATGCTTTTGCATCCTAGTCACTTCAGGTTGTTCAAATGTATAATTTTCACTATTTAAAGTCAGTAGGGCATCTATAAGTAGTTTTGTAATCATTATGATAACTTTTATAGAATCACCGACTTTTACAGCTGTAAAAAAAACATCACCTTGGAATATACCCAAAGAATACAATTTCTCAGATTCAAAAAGACATATGTACCCCTGTGTTTATCGCAGCACTTTTTACAATAGCCAAGATATGGAAGCAACCTAAGTGTCCATCAGTAGATGAATGGATAAAGAAGATGTGGTACATATACACAATGGAATACTATTCAGCCATAAGAAAGAAACAAATCCTACCATTTGCAACCACATGGATGGAGCTCAAGGACATTATGCTCAGTGAAATAAGCCAGGCGGAGAAAGACAAATGCCAAATGATTTCCCTCATTTGTGGAGTATAACAATGAAGCAAAACAGAAGGAACAAAATGGCAGCAGACTCACAGACTCCAAGAGTGAACTAGTGGTTACCAAAGGGGTGGGGTGTGGGAGGGCGGGTGGGGAGGGAGGAAGAAGGGGACCGAGGGGTGTTATGTTTAGTACACATGATGTGGGGGATCACAGGGAGAACAGTGTATCACAGAGAAGGGACATAGTGGATCTCTGCCAACTTGCTGCACTGATGGACAGTGACTGCATTGGGGTGTATGGGGGGGACTTAATGATGTGGGTGAATGTAGTAACCACATTGCTTTTTTATGTGAAACCTTCATAAGAGTGTATATCAATCATACCTCAATAAAAAATTTAAAAAAAAAACACAAAAAACATGATATGGGAGAAAGAGATTCTTCAGCCTAACTCTTTCTAACATAGGCAAAAACAAAACAATGCAAGAAAAAAACAAAACAGGAATATAGAAAAACAAAACAAAATAAGACAAGAAAAAAACAAAGAAACAAAAAATTTACCTTCCACTCAAAGAAGTTAAATGATTTGCTCACAGCTGCTTAGTTTTTTAGTTGTAGAAAAAAGTTTAGAATCCAAGTGTGCTGATTTGCAATCTGGTATTATTCCCACCACCACATTGCTTTGCACAATCCCTGTTCTGTAAGATTTGTAACAACAATAACAATAATAAAGGCTAATGTTTATCAAACTCTTTCTATCTTCCAGGAAATAATTTGCACAAATTTTCTCATTTTATCTCCATCACAACTTGAAGGAGATAGGTAAAATTATCTGCATTTTATAAATTAAGAGAGCAAATAAATGGTCAGTCTAAGCTTACCAATCTAGTAAATGTTAGTAATTTACTTTTAGAGGTCTGTAGAGGTTACCCCCTACACCTATGTCTATTGTATAATCATTGCCATTCTTTCCCAAAATACTTGTACTCATATCCTAACCAACTTCAGTCTGCAAAATATACAGCATGCCCATAACCAGAGCGTATCCTTATTTCTTTTCAGGAGAATTCTGCTTCCACTAATAAGTAACAGTGTCATGTATCTTGATTCTTTTCAGGTCATCCTAAATGTAAACAACAGAATTGAAATTAATGGAAACTATCTTTATTAAATGATTTTCAACAAACCATTTGATCCACAGTCCCAGGCACAGAGGTTCACTTCAGTGTCACACAACATGTATGTAATTCTAGTAGATAGTCATGACCTGTTTCAAAAGCAGAGCTTTGCACTGTATTTTACTTGATTCTGAAATATAAATAAGTCCTGCAAAAGTCATAATAATGAATAAAGCCAACATCCAGTAATGCTGGATTCATTTTCTTAGAAATGCCATTTCACATTCACTTAAAATTTAAATAAAACAGTCCATAGAAGAACCAGATTAGGGAGGATGCAATAATTCTGTGTTAGTGGGCGGCATGCTGCTGAATCACAGCTGTTAATGCTGGAGGTGATTCACAAGCAATCTTCTCTGAATATTAAGAAACATGGCCTAGTGGCCTGAATATAAAAATTAGGAAAAGATCATACTCTGAACCTTGGTGTAGGTACTGACTCCCTTTAGTACAAGCTGTTGATCATGTTCTACCTGGTAATCTCATGAATAATTCAATCACATACCACCTTTCATATATCAAAAGCCATTAGCACATGTGCCTTGGTGATTTATATTTTCATAGACGCCAAAAGGATGAGCTAAAAGTTTTGTTATATGCAATGTTTTAGAATTTCACATAAAATTTAACTTACATCAATTACAGTTAAAATGCTCTGACAACTTTAGTGAATACCCATAATAGAATGTAACTAGGAAAGGGGCTGGAGAACATTGGGCAGAAGCAACCATAGAAGCATAGCAAGTGTACAGACCTTAAAAGTCAGTTCCTCCCTGCTGTCATAATTCCCTACATAATTCCTGTTTTAATATTTCCAACCACATGAATTTTTCCAGCTCCTTTAATTGATGAAAGACTCTAGTTGTTAGAGAAATTTTCCTTTGACACTTTTTGATCTTAAATAAGGACACACACAATTCCATGTTCCTGTTTCAAAAGAACACATTGCACATGGGCAACAAGGAAGAGGAACAGGAGTGTCTGTGAATTCCCTGCTTTAATGCTCCTGTGTTTACAAATCACATATGCTCTATGCTCCTGTAGAAGGATAAGCAGGAACTTATATCTTGGTGTCCTAAACAGACTAGATCTTAGAGTCCCTTGCAACTCTTGGATTGTATGAATCTCTGAATTTTGCTATCTATTTTCTTCAAAACATAAGATTTTCATGAATGAGACTGTAGCTATGCACTAGAAATATGAAAATTGAAGCATAAGGAGATTATAGACAACAGTTGAATTATCTTACCTAGCAATTATGGGATTCAGAAGTTAACGCTAAATGAGGCAAGAAAGAGAACCATGCTCAAGGTTGGTAGGGAAAACCACCCTGCTTTCTGTTTTTTTTTTTTTTCCTTTTCTTTTCTTTGAGTTCTCCCAGGAATGCTAGCCCAAGGAAAGTCCCTCTGAATAGAACTACCGGAAACATTGGCACACTCTATCCAAATACAATCACACGCATAATGATTTTCAACTGCTACAATGGAGTAAAGAGAGAAAAGGAAAGAAAACTTTAGTTTTTATCTTTATGTTCCTCTTGTTATAACAAGAGACTCCCATTTCTGTGCATATTTTGAATAGCAAATAACCCTTAGTGGAAGATTGCAAGGGGAATGAGACAATTCTTTCTCTTGTCTCCTCAGTGCTAAATAAGGCACAGATTTCCACTCCCCAAAGGTGCAGTCTGACATCTCTTTATTTAGAAACTAGGGCAGCATTAAGCTCAACATTTACTTCCTTGATATTAATGACGACTCTGTGAAATTGCTTGTGCAAGAATTAAACTTACTCTCCCCTGCTGCTATTGGTGATATGAAAAATCAGTGTTAGTTTAATACAGTAAGTGAGCTCTGTTTCTTAACAAAAAGAGCATCTCAGAAAACTGAATGTTTTCTGCTTAATAAAGCAAGCTACACTGATAACTCTAAGGCCTCCCATTTCACCACTATGGAGACAGTTAGATATGTGGCACTTTGGGGTCCCCTGTCACCCAGGAAGGGAAATTGGGAAAACTGGATTTTTTTCATTATTGGGAAGTACATCAAATCTAAATTTAATAAAGCTTTTTAATATGGTCAAACTAAAAAAATCAACTCTGACAAGTACATTTCTTAACCTGAATTTTTTAATAGTGAAGGAACATCCAAGGAATATTAAGTATTTCAGCTTAGAAAATACCTAATTATTAGGTATCAATTATAAATTAGCTGCCAATATTCTTCAAGGCAAAGATGTCCCAGATCTTAGGCCTGTTTCAAAATAACACACTGGGCTAATAACTATTTAAAGGAAGACTGTTTTGTACTTTGAGGGGAAAAAGAATATTTTACTGTAAGGAGAAGTATAGCTTTCTTTATTTGAAAAATCACAAGTTTTTTAGACCATTAGTAGAAAATGTTTTGCATGAAATTCTCTCTTAATTTGTACAAGACTTGTTGGTTTTATTTCTTTAGTATTTCTGAATCCATTTCCTTGTATCTATCCTGACTACAACCTCCTTATTTCAGGAGCTCATCTTCTCTCCCTTGAATTACTGCAATAACTCTTATTTCTCCACTCCTCCCCAACCTCTCTTGCTTATTCCACGTGTATGTAAGTTATTTTTATTGTAGACTAATGAGTAAATGGAAATATAATATGAGGTGTATTAAATGTGGACTGAGAGTCTGCATGTGGAGTGTCTTCTCCAGCAGACTGTAGGCTTTGATTTGCAGCTTATTAATGAAAGCCATCTGAGACCAAGGCCTCTCATTTGACCTTTCTGTGCAAGAGTTACCTAAAACCACCTGGTGGTGCCTTATTTCGAAGGACCACATGTATGTGTAGGACACAGTGATAAGCTAAAGTCCCTCTCCTGCTCCAAACAATGGCTTCCTCAGAAGTGAAAAAAAGAGGAACGTCCTTGAACCCCACTCAAATTCTCTCTCCATGTCAGCTTAGAAAAGGCGCAGTTTTTGAAGAGTCTCACAGCCAAGCCTCAGGCCTACTGTGATGCCTTACTTAGGCAAGCTGCTAAAACACTCTAAACCTGAATATTTGCTTCTGTAATATCATGGTGGTATGGAGGTAGGATATACCTCACCCTACAGATGTGAGGTATAAAAATAAAACTTGGATGGGAAGGTTTTATCATGAAGAATCAGGCATGGCACATCCTAAATCACTGGTAACTACCATTATTATTAAAGTGAAATCAAATTTCTTAGGAATGAGAAAACGTATGATCAATAAAAAAAGGGTGGGGGGACTACCTCACTATTGTCCCATGACTTAAAATGCTGACAGAGCAAAGCTGAGGCCTGGTTAAAAGTTGGTTACTTGGAATCACAGCACATAAAAAGAGCAGCACAGAAATCTTAATGGGTGACTCAAGCAGGGAAAACAGGTATTCACTGATCCCTGGCCTAACCCTTCTCTATCCACCAGCACGCCCTTGACTAAGGGTCAGATTTGTCCCAGAGCTCAATATTTGGCCAGAGAAATAGTCTCAAATTATGCAAAGGGGAGAATGAGGGCATTTTAAGATGCTTTCAATTCTACCCTAGCTACTCTGGGAGAAAATAAGATGACTAATGTTTCATCCCAAGGTCCAAATCCTTATCAGGGTATTTCAGGGAGCAACACTTTAAAATTTTAGATCAAATTCAATGTCTCACTATTTCCTCTGAAAGATCATGCTTTTGGCGTCAGTTTTAATAATTCTAACTGTAGATCCTGAAGATTTTCTCCTGTGTATTGTTATAAAAGCTTAATACTTTTATGCTTTACATTTAAATTTGTGATTATTCTTTGAAGTAAGTTTTGTGCAAGGTGTGAGACAATTTTTTTTGTCTGTGGATGTACAATTACTTCAGACCGTTTGTTGAAATGACTGTCCCTCTGCCACTGAATTGCTTTTACACCTTTGTCAAAAGTAAATCAGTTGGCGGTAATTATGAGAGTCTGTTTTGGGAGTGTCTATTCTGTTCAATTAATCTATGTGTCTGTCCCAGGGCCAGTACCACACTGTAAGTTTAATTACAGTAGTTAAAAAATAAGTCTTCAAGTAAAGTAGATTCATGCATGTCCCTCACTTTATTCTTTTCACAACTATTCTAGCTTTTCCATGTAAACTGAAGAATTATGTTGTCTATATCATAAAAAAAAAATTCAGGAATTTTGATAGGAATTTAGTTAAACCTATCTATTAATTTTGTGGAGAATTATCTTTACTATATTGAGTCTTCAGTCCATGAATATGGTGTAATTATCCATTTATTTATATCATCTTTGATTTCCTTCATTAGCATTTTGAATTTTGCTGCTTGCAAGTCCTATACATATTTGGTTAAGTTTATACCAAGGGATTTCATTTGTTTTTGATGATTGTATACCATGTTGTATTTTTAATTTCAGTGTTTACCTGTTCACTGCTAGTATAAAGGAACTGATTTGTGTATGTTTATCTTGGATCTGTGACTATGTTAATCTCATTTACTAGTTATAAGAGGTTGGCTGGTGTTGAGGTTCTTCAGGAGTTATTTACATAGATTTATTTACAGGATTTATTAACACTGTCATCTGTACACAATTTTTCTTCTCTTCCAATCTGAATATTGTTATTTCCTCTTCTTTTCTCAGTACACTAGCTATGACAGTCAGTATAATTTTGAAGAAGAGTGGGGAGGGAAGACATTCCTTCCTTGTTCTCAGTATTAATAAGGAAGCATCCATTTTCTCACAGTCAAGTCTGATGTCAGCTGTAGGTTTTTTGTAGATGCTCTGCATCATGTTGAGGATGTTACCCTCTATTTTGGGGTAGATTTTTTCATGAATGGGTGTTGTATTTTGTCAAATGAATTTTCTGAGTTAATTGCAATGATCATGTAATTTTTTTTCTTTAGTCCTTCAATGTGGTGGATTACAATTATTTATTTTTAAACATCAAATGTATACATGGAATAAAGAGTACTTGATCATGATATATGATTCTTTTTATATACTGTTAGATTCTAAATACTAACATTTTGTTAAGGATTTGTGTATCTATGGTCATGAAAAATATGTATGCAGTTTACCTTAAATTTCTTCTATCATTTTGTTATTAAAGTAACACTGGTCTCATAGAATAGGTTAGGAAGTGTTTCGTCTGTTCCCATTTTGCCAATGAGCTTGTGGAGAATTACAATTGTCTCCTTAAAATTCCCTATAGGAATCATCTGTACCTGGTGATTTCTGTAAGGATATTAATTATTAATTAAATTTATTTAATAATTATAGGCCTATTTAGATTATCTCTTTCCCATTCTGTGAGTTTTCTTAGTCTGTGTCTTTCAAGGAAATGTCCTTTCTATCTAATTCATAAAATGTGTGTGTGTAGAGTTGTTTATACTTTTATTATCCTTTTAATGCTCATAAGTGCTGGTGAACATCTTCAACTTTCAACCATATAATTTGTGTTTCCTCTTTTTTTCTTATCTAGCCTGGCTAGACATTAATTATTTCATGTATCTTTTCAAAGATGCAGCTTTTAGTTTTAATGATTTTTCTTTATTGTTTTCCTGTTTTAAATTTCATTAAATCTGCTCTAATTTTTATTTTTCTCTTATGCTTAAATCATTCTTCTTTTTCTAGTTTCCTTAGACTCTTGTATTGTTGATTTTACCTCTTTTATCTTTTCTAACATATGCACTTTTCAGAGTTTTCTCACACATATGCTATATATAATATCTGGATTTTACTTACAAATTCAATGATTTACTTTCATTTCTAGAATTCGTGAAATAATTTGTAATCTTCTGATTTGTCTTTTTCTTCTGCACTTCTTTATTTTCTTGTTCTTTTATCTTTATCCTTTGTATGGTGTCTTGTACTTTCTTGATATGTTAGTCCAGTTTTATCCCTTGAATCACTTTAAATGTATTTATTCCTTAGTATTCCTCTGATTATTTCTTCTAGTTTTTGTGATTGTTAATCTTCTGATTTTAAAGATTCACAAATTCTCTTCATAAAGGGTCATTTCATTGAATGGCTTTTGCACCGTATGTTTGTGTATGAGAGACACAGAGAAGTGGGGGAGAAAAAGAGAAGGCAGAGAAGCAAAGAAATAACCAATTATGAAGAAGAGTTGCTACAGAGCCATTTTGGCTTTTATCTGCTTGAAATCTGTGTTTCATGGGTGAGGAATCAGTTTTCATAGGAAATTGTTGGCTTGAAAATTGCAGTGTCATGCAAGTAAATTAACTTGCATTAGAATCCATACTTGCACAAACTTCTCTTTTGCTTTTTCTGAGCCAGAGGTTGAGGGATTTTTGTGTTTCTTTTTTCTTTATGAAGAATTTTTCTCTTCCAGGGGAATTGCTCTACTCAGGGTCCCTAGTAAGTAATAAATATTATCATTTAATTGGTGCTTTGATATGTTAATTAAGCACTATATTTGTATTTTTAGAGAAGAATACTTTGTTAAATATATAGTTAGCAGAGCTCTAGATAATGCCTGGGTTCAAAAGTTACAAATGTATACTCCTTTTAAAATAATCCATAAATTGGTCTTTTTAGTAATTCAGTTTAAGCATCCCCCATTAATCTGAATTAGTGTAATTTTGTCAAGTACTGTTGCTCTACTTACTCAAAGAGAAAGCTTTGGGTGGCATTATTGCCCAGGAGAGAAGAAGAGTAAACATGCAAATAGTTACCTACCTTCATTGACTACTTTTCTGTATCCGATACTGAATTTAGCACTTTACATGTAGTATATCACTTATCTCCATAGCAACCCTATGACTCCAGTTCTATTATCCTCATTTTACAAAGGCTTAGGGTAACCGACTTTGTCTAGAGTCATTACCTTATAACGGACAGAGCTAATATTCAAATGTGGCTTTGAGTCCTAAGTGGAAATATTAATCAGTGAATTCTGCTGATGCAAAGTTTGAATGCAGAGAATTAGGAAAGATTTATACATGATGTCAGTCCTTCCAGGTTCAGTAAATACAGGTGTATGAAAAATATCTGGTATTTAATTAATATCTGGTAAGTATGAGTGAGAGGAAGGAATTATAAATGGGAGATATGAGGAAAGTCTTGGAAGTGACAGATATGTTGACTATTCTGAATTTGAACTAATCAATTGCATACTTTAAGTATGTGCAGCTTATTTCATATTAATTATACTTCAATAAGGCTTTTGAAAAATTCTATTCAAATGGGTGAACATCCCCCCATTATAATATCCTTTACATTAAGATGTTCTGATGTTGAACATTATCTGAGCCTCATGCTTCCAGAAAACAGTGATAGTTATTAAATCCCTTCACCCTTTCGTTTCCAAAATGCCTTCCTCTTTTTGTGTTCTGTGAAACAGCTGACCTCAAAGGGCCACCCTGCTCCTGTATATTCCAAGAAAACACCATCTCTACTATTTCCCATGACTCCTATAAGACTCACAGTTGTCTCCCTTGTTTATCTGCCTCCATAAAACCTCCCCTTCTTTTTGTTTGAGATGTTCCTGGTTAATAAACACTCTCCCTATTGCAACAAACTGACTAAAATCATCTCCTAAAATGTCCAGTGCAGTTTGTCTTTCTAGATACCCAGAGAAATTCACAGTGGCTTAAACACACCATATATATTTCAAATCTAATACTATGCCTGGGTGGTGGCAGGTACTCACTGTTTCCGGACACAGTGGTATCAGGGCTCTGCTCCGTTGTTAGTTGCTTACATATCCCAGTAAACTCCTGCCTGTATTTTCAGACACTGACAGAGACAATGTTATTCTCTGTAGAGGTTAAATTTCTATCATTCTTCTTTTTATCATTAATTTTTTTTTCACAGTGCCTATGTACCATGTTGAAGGGAGAAAAGAGAGCAGGATTAGAAAATCTAGTCTGTCTCTAGTGTTCTCTGATTTATTCGATGTAAGGTGGAGGAAAAGGCTATCTAGCGGTACCAGTTTTGCTGCATTCATGTTTGTAAGACATTTAGTCTAACTACCTAGGAGACACACTCAGATGACTTTTTTTTTAAGAAGAGAACTGAAATGGAAATAGAGATGGAAGCAATACTGCTTGTTTTATAGCCTGGACTATTAAACTGAACTGAGATCCTCTTGTACAAGAAGTATCATTTCAGGTCAGAATGTTGCTGATGGCCTTTCAGGAAAAGAATGCAATGTGCCTCTTTTTAAAAAAAGTCATCCCTGGTCCTTCCTCTATGGCAACAGTGAATTTCCTGGGTCACCCCATGTATAATCTGTTACATTAAATTGGTTTGAAGCTTCTACTCACAAATATGCCCACAAACATGTTATTTACTGATCTGAGACAAGAATATTACTGTTTTAAAAATGCTGGTGCTAATAAAACCACATATTCTCCTAATAATTAATAGCTTTGGGCACCAAAAACAACCAGCAGTAATTATTGCAACTCTCCTAGTTGTAAGCAGCTCTTTCAATTTTGTATTGAGGTTGTCCCTGATTTGGAATTGATATATAACTGAGCAAACCATGCTCAACAGGAAGAATCCAAAATCAGAGATTGCTTCCTAGGCAAACTTTTTGTGACAGAATACAGAAACAAGAAAATACAGATGATTCACAATCCCAGCAGTGAAGAATGAGAGGTGAAAGATGAGAGTTTTTGAAGGCCATTTACTTCAAATCAATAGTCTTTTTAATATGCCCTTGGGATAAACAATCGAATCAGAAATAGCTAAATTTACATAATATAGCAAGATGATTTGGCATAAGCACAAATACCACTAATAGCCACCCATGATATTGAATAGGAGTGAGGAATATTTTCACACTACATAGGCTGTTTTATTAAATAATGGGGAATTGCATAATTACCAAACTACTGCAGAATTATGATATACTAGTTGCTCAGAGCTTTAAAATTAAATTGAAAACCACACTAAATCTCTATTTCCACATACTTTCTCACCCCAAGGCACTGTAGAAGCTACTGTAGAAAAAGGAAGAACTAAAATTTGACCTGTTTCCAATGTCATTGAGCATGCCATCTACCAGTGATAAATAATATGCAAATAAATGCAAAAGGAAAAGCAGATAAACATTTTCATCCAGAGATAAACCAAAAAAACAACAAAGGAGTAATCAAAAACTAGTAATAACAATGCCAACAATAGCAATACAAACACGGTCTCCCTAACTACTTTGGGTTCCAAAGTAATGAAACCTTAAATCTGTTCCTTAAAGCAGGACTCCCACAGAAACAAGCTCTGATCTGGGCTTTGCTGATGTCTAAGGACTTTTGAAATGAATGACCTTTGTGAATGTGATCTTCATGTAGAAGTCACTGTTTCCCATCATAATAAATGGACAATTTGGTGGCCTTGGCAATTTTTACATTTTTTTTCTTGACATAAATAGTTGCATTTTTAACTTGGCCAGCCAGTCTATATGAAGGCTGACTGCCATTCTTTACAAATGTACTTTTAATGTTTTGATAAGCATTTTATGAAGCTAAATGCCATCTCCAAGATAATCTTTGATACACCACTGAGCAACATCACCTTCCTGTTTCAACTAGGCCATTTGCCATTTCTCACCATCCCTTTTATGTCATATACAGAATAATGTAGTGGGTGAGACCAGGTTCTTCAACCAGACTGCCTGAGTTTGAATCTTACCTCAAACACTTACTGGTTATTGACCCAAACTAATCATAATAATGCTAGCTAACATTTACTTAGAAGTTATGCCATTTAATTCTCACAACACCCCTATGAGATGTACTGCCATTATTTCCATCAGTAAATGGGAATTATGAATGAGTTCCAGCAGAGTTAAGTAATCGGCCTAAAATCACTCAACTAGTAAGTAGCAAACTGAGGATTTGACTCATGTTTATCAGACTTCATTCAAATCTGTGTTTTTAACCAGCCTTTCGATGTAACAGAGGAGAAATGAAAGTCTTATATATCTACTTAAATGAAAAAACAATATACATGTTGTCCCAAGTACATGCAGATAGCAGTAATTATATACAATCCAATTCATTTTTTAGAAAAACAGAGCTTTCTACATTTCCTTTTTCAATACAAATCAACTCCAAAGTATGTTAAATATTAAACTATGACCTTTGATAATGAGGATAGAATACACCTTTAAGGAAAAACACATTTTTCTTAATTGTGTTCTTTTTTAATTCTCCTGAGCATTTCATAAAATGGCCTCTACATCATAGGAAGCTGTTAATTAATTTCCTGGAGATAAATTATTGACTGCAAAATGTTGTTCTATAAAACCTGTTCTATTAACAACAATCTTATTAGAACATCCCTTCAATTTTTAAGATAAGCAATTGCTATTCCTTCTAGCCTCTCCCGATATTTTCCCTAACTCCAAGCCAAAGGATGTCCTGGGAGAGCTGATAGGTAGTGGCTGATTGTCAGAAAAGGTGCTCTTTTTATTAATAACCAAGGTGCAACAGAAGATGGGGCCTCTTTCCACCACATCACTACTTTATTATTCTGTACAAATTCTTCCTCCTTATCTGCATTTCTGTCCTCCCCTCCTTTCTTTGGTCCACTGTGGGAAACAGAAGAAATTCTCACAGTTTATCCTCACTTAAGTTGTTTCTGAACCAGACACACACTGTTTTGTACATTTTATGTTCAAAATATAAAAAATGAGGAAAGAAGGCTTCATGCTATGTCCTCCCACACTCATGACTGGTCTTTTATACTCTGCATCTTGGCAGTCATAGTGAATCTGTGGGTTTCTAAAGATCCAAATATCAGTTAACATGTAAAAAGAAAAGTAGGCTCCAGATATGCTAATTTTTTATCACAAAGATGAACTCAAGTTCTAAACAAAGCAACAGGGGGTCTTACATGAAGTGGAGGTGACTGAAGGGCCACCTGAGCTGGTCAATCTGCAGGAGTGATCAGAGGAAAGGAGAGAAGCAACCTCTTTTCTTCCTGCCCATCACTCTTCCACACTGTGTCTTACTGAGAACTGGGAACTAACAAAGGCAGAGAGTGTGTTTATGGACATTCTCTTGGCCCCTGTGCTACTACTGGCCTGACCTTGCCCTGAATTCTCTGAAGTCTGTTCACACTTCAAGAACACAACACACATACATGGAGGACTGTGGCATAAGTCTGAATGTTTTTCATTCTGTGTCCAGATTGAGTTCAAAGCACTACCTGATATTCAATGGTAGCCCCAGGTGAACAAGTCCTTTTGAGAACATAGATTTCCTTTTACTTTTAATTGGACACTTTTTTTTAAAGTCTCATTTCTAGTATTCAACCACAAATTTGAGAGAAGGTCCAGTGAGCTATGTAGACCAGCTCCTTGGAGAACACAGGTAAATCCCACAAGATCAGCAGGAAGATTTCCTATACCCCTGATTATCTAAGATCCTGTATAGCTTCAGTAATTCTGATAATAAGATCACTGACCTGATCCATAAGGATATTTCTTTATTATTCCTTGCTTATAATAGGTTTGACATAAAGTTTGCTATTTTGAATTAACTTTATCAAATTGAAATCAAATAAATAATTGCTCCCAGGCTTAAACAAAATCATTAGAAATTTAACAAGGGACAAATTTAAAAATTAGACATGCCAGTATCCACAGATTGTTTGAGTTTAAAGAAGCCAAGAGAGCATTTAGTCCAACCCACTTATTTTATACATATACACAAAATGAAGGTCCTGGATCTAGTGAATGTGTCCCTTAAATCTGCATGTCTTTTAACAATTTCTTCATGTAATCTAACATTTTTGAAAACTGCTTTTACAGCACTATTTTCCTCCAGTCTCAAAAATATTCAATCTTACTTGCAATAAAGACTTGCCCTTGAGGTAGAAAATTCATTTTAATACAAAAGCAAGCAGCTAGGTACCTGGGCTAAATTATTTATAAATAAGTTATTCCAGTAAATCTTTGTCCATACTTTCTGATCCATCAACACCTTTATTTTGCTAGCAATATAGAACAGTGAAAACAAAGAAGAGTAAAAAATGGAACACAATACACTTATCCTATACATGTATAAAACTTACAGCCCTCCTAAAATACCTTTCTCAGATGACAGCATTAGAAGAACAGATTCTACAGTGTAGAAAATAATTAAGTGGTATAACAAGGATTCTAAATAGTTTGTAGTAATTTTACAGATCATTTTCCCCAAATGCAAAAGGACGGGAAAGTTTTATTAGCAAAGAATGGGAAAGTCAGTGGTGAAATAGAGAAGTGCTATCGTTTAGCAAGCTGCTTCACTTCTGGAATCCTGCAGAACTCTATTAAAATTCAACTGCAGTGGGAATGACACGCTTTATTAATGTGCTTCCAGTAAATGGTTATTTCTGATATACCTAATATATTCATAGAAAGGGAAACCTTAAATTAGAAGGGATTGTTTTGGTTGTCAATTTATCATTATTACTACCTCTACTTGGGGAGAACATATATGCTATAACTTGTTAAAAAGGGAAGTCTTTGAAAACAAACATTTATAAATTAATTACTAGAACAATTACAGTAAATGACTCATTAGGAACTCTTACAGGACCAGCACACTCATTTTGGGGGAAATTGCTAAGAAAATTAATTTTATATATATATATAAGCCAAGAAGTAATGGAGTAAACAAGTTACATTATAATATAAAATAATTCATAATAATAAAATCTTATTACAAACATGTGCCTCATCAAATTCAACCCTGACATAACAAATTATTTCTTATGATCATTAAAATCACAAAAGTACAACAGGCAAAATTAAATTATCATCATTGATTTTAGTCAATACATTCAATATTGGAAGCCTAATTCCTGCTCAGTGAAAAACAATTTTATTTTTATAATTAGCTCATTTGGAAAGGGGAACCAGGCTATAAATGGACTCATCAAATAGATTTTATATTATTTTAAATTTTAATATAATTATTATAATTTATTATAATTTATTTAAAAATATATTGATTGAAAACTTTTTCTGAAAGGAAATTACTTCTCACAGAATGAATCTTTCTCTCTATTAAGAGGAAATAGAAAGGCTAAAAGTTTATAATTATACACTTTTCCTACTAACATTTCATTACAATGAGAAAATTAATTCTATGAGAACTTTTTTCCACTTGTAGCCACTGATAACACACAGTTTGCTGTCAATGAATGAGTGAATGAATGGATATTAAGCCTCTCAGGTATATTGCTTATTGGTTGGCATTCTACCACATTTGTTAAATTATTCTTCTATTATATACCAAGGGACTTGTGTATTCCTTTAATTCGGTGTATTGTATTGTGATACCATCATTTGTTTTGATGCTCAAGTTGTATGAGATGCAGTCAACAGGAGCCATTTCAAGATGGATTCTCTATGCCTTTCTGTTATGTTCCAATCATTATTTGAACATATTATTAACTTGTAAAATCAAATATTCTAGGTTCACTTGGTACTTTCCATGTTCCAGCCCTGGAATCAGACATTTCTTCAAGGACACCTGGTTCCATTTGGTAGATGGTGGTACTTGGAGGCTAAGCTCTAGGCACTCACTGTGTTTCTTACTCCTAAAATACACAATGACAATACCCACACCTGCTCCACCACTTCCCTTCCCAGCATCCTCCAACTTATTTTCCTGACTTTTTATGCCTTTCACTCTATACCAACCAATTATCCATAGACCACCCAGAGGAATCTTTTCAAAAAGTGTATCAAATCATTTCAAAAAACCCCTTCTTATACTATCTAAAGTCTTCATTTTGCTGTCTCACAAGACCCTTCAGGAGATGTTCCATTTCTGCCTCTGACTTCTATTTTATGTCATCCATCAGTCACTATGCTCCAACCATATCAACCTTCCTTCTTTTCCCAAACACTCCCAATTTATTTCTGCCCACCCCTTCACTCTGTCCAGTAGCTTTTGCCCTTGCTGCCCTCAGTGTCTGGTCTGATCTTCCACAAATTTCCTCCAGGTAAGCCTTCTCTCATCATTCAGCTTGAAAGTCAGCTCTTCAGTGAAGTCCTCCCCAGACCCCTTATCAAACACTGAGAAGCTAACAAAACACACACACACACACACACACACATACACACACACACACACACACACAAATACCTCTCATGAACATAGACACAAAAGTTTAAAAAAAAAATCAGCAAATTGAATCTAATAATATAAGAAAAGAGTTATGCACCATGATCAAGTGGGATTTATTCCATGTGCACAAGACTGGTTTAACATCTGAAAACCAATCAATGTAGTTCACCAAATCAACACTAAGGTACTCATCTGACACTATATAATCATATTGAAGGATGCAGAAAAACTTGACAAAATTCAACACTCCTTCATAATAAAACCTCTCAGCAAATAAGAAATAGATGAGGACTCCCTCAATTGCGATTAAAAGCATCTGGAAAAAAAAAAACTATAGCTAACCTAAATAAATGTGAAAGACTGAATATCTTTTTCTGGAAGGCTGGGAAAAAGGTAAGGACTTCTCTCAACATTCTTATTCAAGATAGTATTGGATGTGCTAGTTGCTACAACTACAAAGCAAAATCATAAAAAGTTATGCTGATAAAGAAAAATTACAACTGTATTTGCAGTTAAAATAATTGCCTATGTAGCAAATTCCAAGTAATCTACAAAAAAAAACTAATAAAATTAATGAGTTCAGCAAAGTGACAGGATACAAAATCAATATACAAAAATCAATCACATTTCTGTATGAACAGTGAACATGTGAATACTGAATTACAATCACTATAATATATACTGAAGGATGTAAAATGAACATTCAAATAAATGGAAATACATATGGATGTAAAGACAATATTAGAAAGATGGAAATTCTTCCCAAACTTATCTAAAAATTCAATTCCAATAAAAAAGTCTCTAAGGCATTTCTCATAGAAATGCGTATGTGCAAAAACATCCAAGATAATTTTCAAAACATGGTATTATAAGTCATAATAATGAAAACAATATTACATTGGAATAAAGTTAGATAAATAGACCTATGGAACAGGCTTGGATAAATATGAACATGTATAACTACATAGATAATTTTAGAATACAGTAATGATTGAGCTTCAGTTCAGTGAAGACAATATGAACAATTCAGGAATGGTGTTAATAAAATTGATTATCCATTCACAAACATAAAATGATACTAAGAACTGTATATGCTTGTGTAAGTGTGTATTTCCCCTGAGAGGTATTTATGCATGTACACAAGGAGGTGTATAGAAGGAAATTCATTTCATGATTATTTATAATAATGAAAACTCAGAAACAAACTAATTGTCTATCAAATTAAGAGTCATGAAACAAATTATGGCATATCCAAATACGAAATGCTATGCAATGGATAAAAATAAGGTACACCATATATCCTGATATGAAAAAAATCTCAAAGGCATAATTTCAGGAGTACAAAGAAATAGGAAATATTCAATTAAAAAATATTTTTTTTCTTTAAAAGAGCCAAATACCTACACATTGCTATCAAAAACACAATAATTTTCAGGAAGATTCAAAGCCTCTGTCTCTTGATTCCTGAGTTCAGCTGTGACCTCCTAGGGACCCTTCCATCCAGGATTCTCTTCCTTAAAAAAACAGGTTTCAGAACAACCTAGAAAATGTCTGTTCTTCCACATCTGAATCATTGCATTCTGAAGGCGCTCCTTTGAAAGCTATCAGTGTAGATGTTCCAATCATCACAGACCCCTTTGAATCGATAGAAAAGAGGCTTAAGAATATAGTTTCTACAAAGTGAGCAGCTCTTTTGAAAAATTGTTTAGAGATGTCCTCTCATGTTAGACTAAAATTATATAATAAATGTTTTCTAACATATTTAATTTAAAAAAGAATATATATATATTTATATGTAAAACTATTTCTCCTTTCGTAATAAAATTTAAATTTTGTTAGAGTTAGAAGTATACCCTTCTTCCATGGCATATTGTCTGGAGAACCACAGACCAAGCTCTCTGTCCTTCCCTGCCATGAATGGTACAAGATATAAGCCAGGCCAATGTCACACTCTTGCTGGATTTTGTATCTTGAATAGAAGCACCAAGAGGGCAGAATTAAATGAACAAGTCCATTTCAGAGGCATATCACTGTTAAGATTGCTGACTAGTAGTCACCATCCTGCGGATCATACCGGCCCCTAGCCTGTCTGATTCTAGAACCTTCTACTTCAGTTTCTCCTTCACTTCTGTGAGCCTTTCCCATTTCCAACAATCCCTTTTTTCCCCTTAACAGAATCAATCTATTACTTGGGACCAATAAACAATCTGATACACAGTTGGACATATGCAGAGTTAAAGAGAGTTCAATTCCCACTTCCCCACACACACTTCCTCCACCTTTAGTGACATTTCCCATTGCAGCCTCTTCCATTTCCATGCACAGAAATATACACACATACTGAAGGCTTCTCAAATTTCCCTTCATCAAAATCTACTCTCTGGAAGAAACATGATAAACTTTATGTAATTATGTAGAAGAGTGGTTTGTTCTTCTTTATCCAATAACTTGTGTTCAAATCCTGCTATATTTATGATAGTGTACTAAGAAAGAGTATAAATTAAAAAGATTCGTGCTGTGTCTTGCAGGCTGATAAATTCCCAAACCCTGCAAACTGCAAACGGGATCTCTAATTACAGGAAGGTAGTTCTGAAGAGAGAGACATGGGTGGGGGAGAAGAGGCTTCTTCCAACTCTGAGATCAGATTAGATTTGAAATAGCTGCTTAATAGTGTTCCCTATTTAGATGTGAAATAAAGCATCACAGTAGTATACCAATTTTTTTCACATAAAGCCAGGCAGTGGGTTGTGCTGCTTTTTCCCAGCTCTGCATTTTTATGACCTTGTTGACACAGACCCTCCCTGCGGAATCCTCTATCGCACACACCCCATCAGAAAACACTGACTGGATTTAGAAGAACTTTGGACTGAGGAAACTGCTCCCTGAAACTCTCTACCTAAAAAATTAAATAACTAAAAATACATAAAAATATAGTTTACCTTATTACTGAAATTATTTTGATGAGTAACTTTAGAAAGAATTAGAAAATTGAAATAAGCATAAGTGAAGTAAACAAAAACACCTCTATGCTACAACAGAGAGACTGCCACTTTTAACAGGTTGGCCTACATATTTTCAGTCTTTGCACATACATGCATGACTAGTGCAACTTACTCATATATATTTGCTTTTAAAAAACAGGGATTGTGTTTTAAGTACCCTTTTAAACTAGGAGCAGATGATATCTTTGAGATAGAAGAGTTAATCCTGCCAAGTACACTTTTTTTTTTAATTTTTTAGTTTTTGTTGAAGTATTGTTAATATACAATCTTGTATTGGTTTCCAATATATGCTTTATTCATAATGTTTACAATTTACCCTGTCAGGCACTGGTTTAGTTCACTGGATGCTTTATGCCATTTAGTTCTTGCCACAGCTATTGTCATCTATCATTTGACAGGGTAAGAAGCTGAGTCTTGGCCAACAGCTCAAGACTCCACCTAGTTAGTGGTGGATCTAGCAGTCAATCTTACATGAAATACGGGTAAGAGGGTCCCCTGAAGAAGCGTGTTGAGCCATGCTGGCCACTTGAGAGAAAATAATGAAGACCAAAGGTTTGGGATGTTTCCTTCCAGATTCCCTTGGGAAGGCCACGACAAAAGCTTACACTCCCATCCAGATTGTGCTCTGTGTTGCCTTCAGGAGTGAATATGACTCAACCTACCCAATTTAAATGCTCTTCAAAGGTGCCACGGCCAGACACTGAAAGGAAATGATTGTTTCACTTGGGGCTGAACTCTGCTGACATGGACTGTAGGTTGTCTCTGCCCCACTAACCCAGAGAGGGGAGGATAAAAGCAGGGCACCACTGAAAGGCAGGATGCCAGCTCTGGTGACAGGCACATCATCTATATACCACAGCAGGTGGGCTTCCTGCCCAGTCCCGCCTTTTCCATGGAGAGGGAATTGAAGTGCAGAGATCCCATGCACCCCTTGACAGAAGTCCCCACAGAGCAGATGTGAGCACGAAACGCCACTAGGCACAAAGGCAACTGTGGCAGGAGAGCCAGGGTTCCTGATGGTCTGTGAGCATATGCTGGGCCCAGGAAAGGTGCCTGAGGCTCTTGGGGCAGGGCAGACCTTAGCAAGTGGTAGAGAAGTTACTCTCTTTTGACTCTGTCTTGCAGTTTTTCCTTAAGAAGGGGCACCTCAGAGGTAAAAAGGCCTCCACTAGGCCTACTGGCCCCTGAGAGCTAAATCCATGGAGCACAGAGGCTTGACTATTTCCAGCCTGCCCTGAACCCCACCTGCCACTATCAGTTCCTACCACCCTGAAGGCTGTGAGGGAAACAACTCCAAATAAATAATAATAGCAATCTAATGACAGTAAGAAGAAGCTAGCTCCACACAATAGTCTTAGAATAGCCAGCTGGTTGGTTATCTACCCAGTATCTAAAATAATAGTGAATAAGAACTTTTATTAGCCTCAGAAGAAAATATATTTTATAAATGCACAGGACTAGAATTAATGTTTGGGACCTTAGCACTTTTTACCAAAATGCCAAAGCCCTTACTGAGACAGCCCTCACCTACATACACAAGCCCCAGAGAGACCCTCAGCCCCCAGCAGCTGAAGCTCACACCCTGCCCCTTGCTGAGAATAGGCCTGAGAAGAATCCACCATGTTAAAAGAAAAAAATTCAGTTTGATTATAACCCAAGCAGGAACATCTTATTTACAGACTAGAGAATCTTGTCTAATTTTCAAGTGAATAGTATTTAATGGACCAGAGGAACAAATAGCCCAACAGAGAGAATTTTAAAAGTTGCTAGGAGATAAAAAGTAAATTGCTTTGTAAGTATATCCCCATGATGTGTCATGCTTGTTCAAAGATGAAGCTATATACACATTAATGGAGTATTAGATATTTTTATAATTTTTTCCCATGTTAGTACCTTGAACATGGGAGGGACTCATTCACTCACTTGCTCAAACATTCGAGGAACTTCTATGTGCCAGTTTGTATAATCCTTGGGGTTAAAGAGATGACAATAATACAACCCCCGTCCTCAAAAAACCCTCACCAAACTCTAGGGCTAGGTAATAAGAAAATTGAGGACAATTTAAACATGAAGTACCGCATGGAGTGTGATATCTACCAAGTGTCTTTGGCCACAGAGAAAGATGGGGGAGCCCCAGAGTGAAAGAGATAACTGAACTGATCAAGAACTAATTTTTGCAACTTTATGCTATTTAGCTTACTAGATTGTTGCTGCTCTATGAAAGTATGTGAATTCAGAGGAGGTAACAATTTTGGATAATTTTGCACTGCGGTTAGTGAAAATCCTACAAATAAAATAGAACTAAATGCCAACTCTTAGAAGTCACATGCAATTGTGGAAGTAGCTATTATTTCTAAGGCAGAAGCAACATTACAACAAGGGGACTGTCTATGGTATACCATTTCAGGAGTGCCTGGGTCAGGCCTCTCCATATATCCGAAAATACCTGCCTCACTCCCTTCACTGCTGTCTGAAACAGCGTAATGAGCAATTTATTCCTTCACCAATCCTGAACTTTTTTCCATTAACATGAAATATCTTTTGAGAGGAAGATATTATTACTCTAGAATGGAGTTATTTTACTATTTTCTGAGGACAAAGTATAATAAAAAAAAAAAAACAGAGTAGTGCATGAGTTTCCTGGGTACCAAGGGAACTAAAAGGGCATCATTGACTCTGATCAGAACCAGAGATAGATCTGAAACATGGGCAGAACATAAATTCTTGTGTTTTATTATTTTGCCCAGTTCTTCTTATTTCTTCCTTTACTCCTTGAACTTATCTCAACACTAACCATCTGCCCATCTCTTCTCCACATTTTTGAATTCCCAAGGTTCCCCTCAAGAAAACAAATGAAAAATTCTATTTAAGATCTCAGAAGTTCCTCTAAGGATCGCACTTTTTCTGTTGAGATCAGTCATTGGAGGTCAAAACAAAATGATTCACAGACACCACAGATCAAAGTAAACACAACGTGTATTGGCTCTTTCTGCTGAGAAGTACTCTTCTAAGCACTGTCCCATGATATACCAGTGAGCACTAGGGACTCGGAGAAGACACGTTATGTACAACAGATGTTATACCACCAGCATGCCTTGGAAGCAATTATTTCCAGTCCTGTAGATCCTTCAGTTTTGGTAAGGGGCCAAAATTTCTCTTTTTACATCATAGAGTTCTCTAGTGCCTGGGAATTTGCAGCAGTCTTCTTAGCCTCACATCCAAGAGGTTGATATCCAAAGCCCCCTTCACAGGCAAACAACGCATGAACACATTCATTTACTCAAAATACATTTCCTTGGTGCCAGGAAATGCGCTTGGCAATGGGGATAAAATGATGAATGAAACACAGCCCCAGACTTTGGGAAACTCAAAACAGTCTCCTTTCAAAAGGACAGAAGGGACTTCTATGTTTTCAAACATAGGGAAATATTGACTTACTGGAAAGGAAATTATTTACCTGGCCAGGGAATCTGTTCTCTCCAAAAATGTGAAATATTCTTTGCCAAAATCTCAACAGAAAAAATATCAGCAGTGTGAATCCTCTTAAATAAGCTTCTGCTGTAAGTATATTACCTAAGGAAATAAAAGAAAAAAAGTCTCTGTACGATCACAGTTGGCTCTGCCAGCTACAATTTTGGGGGTAGTTGTTTCAGTGAGGAAATAACACTCTATGTCTGTTTCTGTGTTTGATCAGTCAACCACATTGGTCCAATAAATGGCCACAGCTGAATAATTTATTGCTATCCAAGCCATTAAACAGACCACGGAGGTGAAGCCTTTTCTTTTCCAAAAGAAAGAATAATGAAAATAAAATAATAAAAATATCTGTAGTGTAAACACTTTGGACTAGTAAATCCTTTCAATATCCAAATGAAATGTCAACATCCAGAAGCAAATGAAGAATCAGTGAGTCTTTGTCTAATTCTTCCAAAACCCTGCGATTTCTTAAAGATTTGTCTACTTTGCACCTGCCAAATGAATTATTGAATTTATGAGGTGCAGTTAAGCCAGAGCTACTGCTCACTGAAACTGGTCACAACAGGGTAAATCTGCACTGCTGAGAACTTGGGCAATAACGACATCACTGAGCATGAAGGGTCCTGCTGTGAATCATTACAAGGTGGCCTGAATGTGAATGTCTGGCTCAGATGAGAAGTCGTTTTAGGAACCTTGTGAAATTTCTAAATACCAGGTCCATGACTTTCCAATTTAATAAGATTAGAGTTCAGAAGGAATGTGGCCTGAATTGGCCTTTGTCAAGATGTTTCATAAAACCTACTTTATAAAAAACAACCATTTCATTTTTTTAAGTTGTCTTTTGACAATTTATCTAATCTCTTATTTTTAATTTATCTGTTATCATAAGCAAACTCTAATGCGAAGTAAATGTCATATTTGTGTGAAACTGCCTAACCCTAAAATGATAAATTACTCTCTGGTTTTTGTTAGAGATTGGTGAACCTAGAGTGGACTGTAGCAATCATAAGTCCCTAGGAAGCATTTGTGATTAATTTTTTCTCACTTTGTTCTCAAATCAAGGAAGCTAAAGATACATCTTGGTGAAGAGAGTCAGGTGATCTGTGAGTTCACTTATTGCAAACTGTGAGTTTTCATTTATAAGAGGAAATGAAAGCTACTCATTTGTGATTGCTAAGTGAGTTACAAATGGTTACAAAAAGCTGCATGTTGCAAGAGTTTACTGAAGAAGCTATTTCATTAATCTACCATGGCAACATTTAACAACATAACAGAGTTCCTACTAGGCACATGAATTTTAGGAATACCCAAAAATTTTAGGAAGACTTCTTGTCAATGCATTTTGACTATTTTCTTGAGGTTTTTATGGTTTTAAATGCTGTTGTTTTATTTTTATTTACAAATTACTACTAGTGTAGCACCATCATGATCAAGGTGGTTTCTAGCAGGTGTGTTGCTTAAATCTACAATATATGGTGGCATACATTTACCTCAACAGTATTTTTGGTACATCATTTTCCAACACTACTTGTATGAATTATGTTCCATAAAGAAACATGAGAATCACTATAGGCTTGCAGTTAAAGCACATATATTTATAATTCTCCAGCCTGACAGTGTGACTAATTGCTCACCTCTGCAGAACCTGCTAGGTAAAACTAGGCAGCACTTTTGCCTGGGATGTGGGTGGGGTTGGGTGGACACTATAGGGTGAATGAAGGGCAATGGCATATTCCAGCGATTTGCATGGGATGGATATTGATCAATGTTGATTTGCATGGAACAGAGAAGTCTATGACGCCGTTGTAAAAACAAGCTATATTGGTGAAATTATGTGGAGTCAGGGTAAAATCAAGCTTAAAATAAAATGTTAGCTGAAATTCTCAGGACCTTTTGTGTGTTAATAGGCACTGTATGAATCTATGAATGGTATATATTGTGCAGAATTTCTCAAATATATTTTATTGTTAAATAACTATTAACCTTTTCAAGAATGCAGGTTGGAAAATTACTGCTTAGAGGAGTGCTAATATTGTTTTGAATCTCATCTATGGGGAAATAAAGGTTTTAAACCCTCTGAATTTTTTGAACCTCTGAAAGTCATTGCCATATGCTATAGTTCCATTGGGCTAAAGCTTTAAAAAGCCTAAACTAAGAACTGTGATAGACAAAATGCTGTTTACTCTGTGGATGCCATCAACCAAAGACGACCAGAAATGCATACTTAGACCACAAAGTTAGGTTTATGAATTGATGTGGCAGGAAAGACCATACTTCATGGAAATCCCTGAGGTATCTCAAAAGAGGGGAGGTGGAAAGAGTATCTACATGATTTGGGGGAGTCAGAGTTAGTCATTGATAGAATCCAGACCTGAGTACCTACCACCTTTCGAATAAGCCCACCCACCATCTCAGAGAGACCTAAGTGTCATCTTACCTAGGCTACAAGCACTCTCCAGAGGACACGTCAGCAAGCCACAAGCCCACCTTACCCCTGACCCCTCCCCTCAAAGAGCCCACCAAAACCCTGGCCATAAAAAGCTTCTTGACGTGTTAGAGACTCTCTTTCCTTTGTTCTGCTGGCAGGACAGAGGGGTCCCTCTCAGGTTCAGCAATAAACTTGCTTGGACTGTTGAGTTCGCATCCCTTCTTTTTCTTTCAGTCACAGGATGGTGTTGGCAGAGAATGATCAGGATTTATGAACTGGGGATAGGAGAGAAGAGGCCAAAGACCTTAATTTTTTAAGACATGGGTCTGAGTGAA
This sequence comes from Manis pentadactyla, assembly GCF_030020395.1. Lineage (NCBI taxonomy): Eukaryota > Metazoa > Chordata > Mammalia > Pholidota > Manidae > Manis > Manis pentadactyla. The sequence goes on from NC_080026.1 coordinate 79,460,134, forward strand.
CTATTCTTCAGAGAGTTTGAGCTTAGATATTCTGTGATATACACATCACGGTGTGGTCTGGCACAGTTTGTGAAGGCAATTTTTCATTCTATCAGCCTTTCCAGGAACTGGCTTCCTATAGCAGTCTACCAAACAGTCTGTCCTTTCTTTATCAAAGCCTGAATCCTTGATGGAGCTGATTTGCCTTTCCCTCCCCTTCACATAGAGGGTGGAGATGAGAAAATATATTGCTTGTTATGATATCACAGATTTCAATAACCAGGGGCTCAGGATGGTGACATTTAGGAGTAGCTTCTAAACATGGAGAAGCAAGGCTCTGAGCTTCAGTTATCCTACTAGATCATTCCAACTGATGAAAAAAAATGTCATTTCAGTGGCACATTATAAGCATTTGTTTGTCAATGGTCAGCTAGGATGGCTCTGTTTGGAGGTGCAACTGAGGGTAGAGTAGGACAGCATGTTCTGTTCATTAACCCAGGTGCTAGGACAGAGGGGCAGCACCTTCCTGCAGCATGTGTTTCTTGTGGTCGTGGTAACAAGGCAAGCCCAGCAGTGAAAGAACATCGGGGACCTCTGCAGGGAGTACCTTAAAGTTCTTCTTTACTCTCCTCATTCTCTCATACCTTCATCTAATCCATCCACACATTGCAGCAATCCTGTCTTCAAAACCTGACATCTGATTAGCACCATTCCCATGTGTGTGCTCATGGACCTTGACCTAAATGTTTGCAATAACCTCCATCCGGCCATCTTCAGGCTTTTCTCCTCTTGGCAATGGGTGTCCTTTAAAAAAGCATCAGTCAGACACATTGTTCTTGTGTTCAAAACCCTCCAATGACTTCCCAGTCACTAAGAGTAAATTCTGTAGTCCCAACTGCAGCTCACAAGGCTCTGGCTGAACTCATATCTCCAATCTCACTGGCCTCAGCTCCTATCCCTTTTGCTGCCACTGTGCTCTAGCTACTCATACATAGCTTTTCCTCACCAATGTATATCTGCACACTGTATTAACTATAGCCACCAAACTCCTTTGAAAGGCCTTTTCCTAAAAATTCTATATAAAATGATCACCCTGTCACTTATTCTCAAGCAGCTTTACTGCTCCTCATGGCATGAATCACGATCTGACATATTACTATTTGTTGGTTACTTTTCTGTATGATTCCCCCTAGATTGTAGACTCGTGTGCAGAAACACTGCATGTTTTATTGGTGAGGATATCCCCAAACTCTCAAGTAGTCCCTGGAACATAATGCTGAATCAGTATTTGTTAACAGATAAAAAGGTATGCTTCAGTGCATACAAAACTATGTACAGTCTTGAAAAAGAATAAAAGAGCAACTTGAAAGAGGCCCTCCAATAGGGCACTTTGACTGAATTGTTCTTTATGACTTAGAATCTGAGCTCTAAGGAACCGCATGGGCAAGAGCGTTAGCCTCAGGTTAGCCCCAGATGGTTAGCCTAGCTAGTCCCACCAGGCCATGAAAAGACTACAAACCACCCTTCTAGCCCCCACCACATACACACAAAAATGAGGTACAAATTTCTCCAAAGAAAAAATAATACAAAAGAGATATTTCATCTAGGACTTGGACTGTCAGGGGGTTTAAAATCTAGGAAAACGAATATAACAGCCAGCATGTTGCCAGGTAATGGGGAGGTTTGAATCCACAGCCAAAAACAGGTATCTGATGCCTAAAGCTTTTGGTCAGGAGCTTTTCTAAGATATGTGAAACAGTTTCAAGAAGATTTAGGGTGGAGCTCTCCTACCATGAGGTAGCAAACTGTGCAAGGCAGGTTCTCTGCTACTGACGGATGGGTTTAAGGGATGTAAGCACATTCTGCAGCTGAGGAAAAGAAATCACATATCCAGTTCATTCACTCCCATTTTTTATGATTCAATATCTTTTCATTCTATTTATTTACCATCATTTTTATCATTTTTAGTATATAGTTCCGTTATTTTCAACCATGACCATGCACCACAATTGCCAATGCAGTTTTCTGAAAATACAAACAGCAAGGATGTCATCTGGACAATCTGACTTCAGTGTTATATTTTTAGTTGCTGTTCTTTGTGTTTTAGTTAGAGGGTCAACCCAAAAGTCAATCAAGTTTGAGAACTGTTGACTTAATTTATACAAGGCACACAACCACTCCACAGTCTCTGATAGTAAATCACAGTTGAGAATATGTTATCTCTGGATGCTGGGATTACAGTTGGCATTTTTTAAATTCATATTTGTCTGTATTTTGTAAATGATGAACATATGTGAATTTTTTTATTCATATTTGTCTGCATTTTGTAAATGATGAACATATGTGAATTTCATCAATAAAACAAATACTGTTTTTTAAAATACATGAGTTTTGAAATATTTTGGCCTTACTCTCTTTAGTTTGTACCTAGACCAGAGAAATCATTAACCAATATCTCTAACTCACTGCACATTGACATTATTGTACTACATAAAGGCAAAAGCAATTCTGAAACTTTTATTTGTTTCACTTTTTTTTTTTTTTTAGATAATTATTTTTTTTTTGAAGGGTAGTTGACACACAGTATTACATTAGTTTCAGGTGTACAACACAGTGATTCATCATTTATATACATGATAATTCTAGGTACCAGCTATCACCATACCAAGATGTTACAATATTTTGACTATATTCCTTATGCTATACATTACATCCCGGTTAATTATTTATTTTACAATTGGAAGTGTGTACTTTTTTTTTTTTGTGTGAGGGCATCTCTAATATTTATTGATCAAATGGCTGTTAACAACAATAAAATTCTGTATAGGGGAGTCAATGCTCAATGCACAATCATTAATCCACCCCAAGCCTAATTTTCGTCAGTCTCCAATCTTCTGAAGCATAACGAACAAGTTCTTACATGGAGAACAAATTCTTACATAATGAATAAGTTACATAGTGAACAGTACAAGGGCAGTCATCACAGAAACTTTCGGTTTTGCTCATGCATTATGAACTATAAACAGTCAGTTCAAATATGAATACTCATTTGGTTTTTATACTTGATTTATATGTGGATACCACATTTCTCTCTTTATTATTATTATTTTAATAAAATGCTGAAGTGGTAGGTAGATACAAGATAAAGGTAGAGAACATAGTTTAGTGTTGTAAGAGAGCAAATGTAGATGATCAGGTGTGTGCCTGTAGACTATGTGTTAATCCAAGCTAGACAAGGGCAATAAAACATCCATGTATGCAGAAGATTTCTCTCAGAACAGGGGGGGTGAGGTTCTAAGCCTCACCTTTGTTGATCCCCAATTTCTCACCTGATGACCCCCCTGCGACTGTGCCTGTCTTAGGTTGTTCCTCCCTTGAGGAATCTTATCTGTCTCTGGCTAACCAGTCATCTTCCGGGGCCATACAGGGAAATGTAAAGTTGTTAAGTGAGAGAGAAGCCTTATTGTTTGAAAAGGTTAGCTTTTTACTTCTTTGCAGATTTATGCCCTGTGGCTTCTATGCCCAGCATTTGTCTTGAGATATCTTTACCACTTGGAAGAATTATGATACTCGGTAAATTCGATATGAGGCACGAATTCTATTTAGGGGTTGTAATTAGGAAGGAAGAAGAAAAGCTATAGAAGTAGCAGGTGGCAGAAAACATGGGAAGATTGATTATTTCTTTGACATATCTTCTTGTAGAGTAACTTCAGCATGGATAGGTTTTAAACTACTAATTAAATTGTGCACACACATGAACATAATAAGAGTGCAGTTACATAACCAAAGCATACCTGTAATTACCAGCCATCTCCAGTGAAACCAAGAAAACCAGTTAGGCACCTTAGGCATTTGCGAAAACTTATCTATGATATGATGGATATTGTCCAACTGAACTTGAACAGTCTGAGAGAAATCAGACAAATTAAAACAACCCATTCCTGGGCACTGTTCACATCCCATATGTTCTTTTAACAGTAAATAGTCTGTAGTTGTAAGACTTTGGAGCGCTACAATTTGCACTTCTCCTAATTCTTGGTTGAGTTCCAACAGTATAGATCCAGTCAAATTTGTTGTTTTACTGTATGCACAGGCCAGCTTAGATATCTCCTTCTTCATTCCCATGGCAAGTCCAGGAACTGGTGGGATGAGTGCATCTACAGCTGTAGCAGTGCATGGATCTTGGTTGGGGTTTTTTGATGATCATCTTCTGGCATGAGTCTTCCAGAGACTGCTGATGTTGGAAGTACTATTTCATATCGTATCTTAGTTCATTTTCGGGGTAGCCCAATTAGGCTTTGATCCTCTGTATAAACACAAATAGACCCTTTGCCTACACTTTTATATGCCCTTTATACCATTGTGTAGAATTCATTGGAGGTCACCACACAGGAACTGCTTTTTTTTGTTGTTGTTGTTAACATTAATCTACACTTACATGACGAATATTATGTTTACTAGGCTCTCCCCTATACCAGGTACCCCCTATAAGCCGCTTTACGGTCACTGTCCATCAGCATAGCAAAATGTTGTAGAATCACTACTTGCCTTCTCTGTGTTGTACAGCCCTCCCCTTTCTCCCACCACCCCATGCATGCTAATCTTAATATCCCCCTTCTTTTTTCCGCCCCCCTTAACCCACCCTACCCACCCATACTCCCCAGTTCCTTTTCCTTTGGTACCGGTTAGTCCAATCTTGAGTTCTGTGGTTTTGCTGCTGTTTTGTTCCTTCACTTTTTCCTTTGTTCTTACACTCCACAGATGACTGAAATCATTTGGTATTTCTCTTTCCCCGCTTGGCTTGTTTCACTGAGCATAATACCCTCCAGCAACATCCATGTTGCTACAAATGGATTTGCCCTTTTCTTATGGCTGAGTAGTATTCCATTGTGTATATGTACCACATCTGCTTTATCCATTCATCTATCGATGGACATTTAGGTTGCTTCCAATTCTTGGCTATTGTAAATAGTGCTGCGATAAACATAGGAGTGCATTGGTCTTTCTCATACTTGATTGCTGCATTTTTGGGGTAAATTCCTAGGAGTGGAATTCCTGGGTCAAATGGTAAGTCTGTTTTGAGCATTTTGATGTACCTCCATATTGCTTTCCACAATGGTTGAACTAATTTACATTCCCACCAGCAGTGTAGGAGGGTTCCCCTTTCTCCACAGCCTCGCCAACATTTGCTGTTGTTTGTCTTTTGGATGGCAGCCATCCTTACTGGTGTGAGGTGATACCTCATTTTAGTTTTAATTTGCATATCTCTGATAATTAGCAATGTTGAGCATCTTTTCATGTGTCTGTTGGCCATCTGTATTTCTTTTTTGGAGAACTGTCTGTTCAGTTCCTCTGCCCATTTTTTAATTGGGTTATTTGTTTTTTGTTTGTTGAGGCATGTGAGCTCTTTATATATTCTGGATGTCAAGCCTTTATCGGATCTGTCATTTTCAAATATATTCTCCCATACTGTAGGGTTCCTTTTTGTTCTATTGATGGTTTCTTTGGTGTACAGAAGCTTTTCAGCTTAATATAGTCCCACTTGATCATTTTTGCTGTTGTTTTCCTTGCCCTGGGAGATATGTTCAAGAAGAGGTCACTCATGTTTATGTCTAAGAGCTTTTTGCCTATGTTTTCTTCCAAGAGTTTAATGATTTCATGACTTACATTCAGGTCTTTGATCCATTTTGAGTTTATTTCTGTATATGGGGTTAGACAATGGTCCAGTTTCATTCTCCTACATGTAGCTGTACAGTTTTGCCAGCACCATCTGTTGAAGAGACTGTCATTTCGCCATTGTATGTCCATGGCTCCTTTATCAAATATTAATTGACCATATATGTCTGGGTTAATGCCTGGATTCTCTCGTCTGTTCCATTGGTCTGTGGCTCTGTTCTTGTGCCAGGACCAAATTGTCTTGATTACTATGGCTTTATAGTAGGGCTTGAATTTGGGGAGTGAGATCCCCCCTACTTTATTCTTCTTTCTCAGAATTGCTTTGGCTCTTCGGGGTCTTTGGTGTTTCCATATGAATTTTTGAATTATTTGTTCCACTTCATTGAAGAATGTTGCTGGTAGTTTCATAGGGATTGCATCAAATCTGTATATTGCTTTGGGCAGGATGGTCATTTTGACTATATTAATTCTTCCTAGCCACGAGCATGGGATGCATTTCCATCTGTTAGTGTCCCCTTTAATTTCTCTTAAGAGTGACTTGTAGTTTTCAGAGTATAAGTCTTTCACTTCTTTGGTTAGGTTTATTCCTAAGTATTTTATTTTTTTTATGCAATTGTGAATGGAGTTGTTTTCCTGATTTCTCTTTCTGTTGGTTCATTGTTAGTGTATAGGAAAGCCACAGATTTCTGTGCGTTGATTTTGTATCCTGCAACTTTGCTGTATTCCGATATGAGTTCTAGTAGTTTTGGGGTGGAATCATTAGGGTTTTTTGTGTATAGTATCATGTCATCTGCAAATAGTGACAGTTTAACTTCTTCTTTACCAATCTGGATTCCTTGTATTTTTTTTTGTCTGATTGCCATGGCTAGGACCTCCAGTACTATGTTAAATAACAGTGGGGAGAGTGGGCATCCCTGTCTAGTTTCCGATCTCAGAAGAAATGCTTTCAGCTTCTTGCTGTTCAATATAATGTTGCCTGTGGGTTTATCATAGATGGCCTATATTATGCTGAGGTACTTGCCCTCTATTCCCATTTTGCTGAGAGTTTTTATCATGAATGGATGTTGAACTTTGTCAAATGCTTTTTCAGCATCTATGGATATGATCATGCAATTTTTGTCTTTCTTTTTGTTGATGTGGTGGATGATGTTGATGGATTTCCGAATGTTGTACCATCCTTGCATCCCTGGAATGAATCCCACTTGGTCATGATGCACGAGCCTTTTGATGTATTTTTGAATTCGCTTTGCTAATATTTTGTTGAGTATTTTTGCATCTACGTTCATCAGGGATATTGGTCTGTAGTTTTCTTTTTTGGTGGGGTCTTTGCCTGGTTTTGGTATTAGGGTGATGTTAGCTTCATAGAATGAGTTTGGGAGTATCCCCTCCTCTTCTATTTTTTGGAAAACTTTAAGGAGAATGGGTACTATGTCTTCCCTGTATGTCTGAAAAAATTCCGAGGTAAATCCATCTGGCCCGGGGGTTTTGTTCTTTGGTAATTTTTTGATTACCGATTCAATTTCGTTGCTGGTAATTGGTCTGTTTAGATTTTCTGTTCTTTCTGGGTCATTCTTGGAAGGTTGTATTTTTCTAGGAAGTTGTCCATTTCTCCTAGGTTTCCCAGCTTTTTAGCATATAAGTTTTCATAGTATTCTCTAATAATCCTTTGTATTTCTGTGGGTCCGTCATGATTTTTCCTTTCTCGTTTCTGTTACTGTTGATTTGTGTTGACTCTCTTTTCCTCTTAATAAGTCTGGCTAGAGGCTTATCTATTTTGTTTATTTTCTCAAAGAACCAGCTCTTGGTTTCATTGATTTTTGCTCTTGTTTTATTCTTCTCAATTTTATTTATTTTTTCTCTGATCTTTATTATGTCCCTCCTTCTGCTGACCTTAGGCCTCATTTGTTCTTCTTTTTCCAATTTCGATAATTGTGACATTAGACCATTCATTTGGGATTGTTCTTCCTTTTTTAAATATGCTTGGATTGCTATATACTTTACTCTTAAGACTGCTTTTGCTGTATCCCACAGAATTTGGGGCTTAGTGTTGTTGTCATTTGTTTCCATATATTTCTGGATCTCCATTTTGATTTGGTCATTGATCCATTGATTATTTAGGAGCATGTTGTTAAGCCTCTGTGTGTTTGTGAGCCTTTTTGCTTTCTTTGTACAGTTTATTTCTAGTTTTATGCCTTTGTGGTCTGAATAGTCGGTTGGTAGGATTTCAATCTTTTGGAATTTGCTGAGGCTCTTTTTGTGGCCTAGTTTATGGTCTATTCTGGAGAATGTTCCATGTGCACTTGAGAAGAATGTGTATCCTGTTGCTTTTGGATGTAGAGTTCTGTAGATGTCTATTAGGTCCATCTGTTCTAGTGTGTTGTTCAGTGCCTCTGTGTCCTTGCTTATTTTCTGTCTGGTGGATCTGTCCTTTGGAGTGAGTGGTGTGTTGAAGTCTCCTAGAATGAGTGTATTGCATTCCATTTCCTCCTTTAGTTCTGTTAGTATTTGTTTCAGGTATGTTGGTGCTCCTGTATTGGGTGCATATATATTTATAATGGTTATATCCTCTTGTTGGACTGAGCCCTTTATCATTATGTAATGTCCTTCTTTGTCTTTTGTTACTTTCTTTATTTTGAAGTCTGTTTTGTCTGATACCAGAATTGCAACACCTGCTTTCTTTTCTCTGTTGTTTGTATGAAATATGTTTTTCCATCCCTTGACTTTAAGTCTGTGCATGTCTTTGGGTTTGAGGTGAGTCTCTTGTAAGCAGCATATGGATGGATCTTGCTTTTTTATCCATTCTATTACTCTGTGTCTTTTGATTGGTGCATTCAGTCCATTTCCATTTAGGGTGATTATTGAAATGTATGAACTTATTACCATTGCAGGCTTTAAGTTCCTGGTTACCAAAGGTTCCTGGTTAGCTTCTTTACTATCTTACTGTTTAACTTATGTCGCTTGTTGAGCTATTATAAACACGGTCTGATGATTCTTTATTTCTCTCCCTTCTTATTCCTCCTCCTCCCTTCTTCATATGTTGGGTGTTTTGTTCTGTGCTCTTTTTAGGAGTGCTACCTTCTAGAGCAGTCCCTGTAGGATGCCCTGTAGAGGTGGTTTGTGGGAGGCAAATTCCCTCAACTTCTGCTTGTCTGGGAATTGTTTAATCCCTCCTTCATATTTAAATGATATTCGTGCTGGATACAGTAGTCTTGGTTCGAGGCCCTTCTGTTTCATTGCATTAAGTATATCATGCCATTCTCTTCTGGCCTGTAGGCTGTCTGTTGAGAAGTCTGATGATAGCCTGATGCGTTTTCCTTTGTAGGTAACCTGTTTTTTCTCTCTGGCTGCCTTTAATACTTTGTCCTTGTCTTTGATCTTTGCCATTTTAATTATTATGTGTCTTATTGTTTCCCTCCTTGGATCCCTTGTCATGGGAGTTCTGTGTGCCTCTGTGGTCTGAGAGGCCATTTCTTCCCCTAGTTTGGGGAAGTTTTCAGCAATTATTTCTTCAAGGACACTTTCTATCCCTTTTTCTCTCTCTTCTTCTTCTGGTACCCCTATAATATGAATATTTTTCCTTTTCGATTGTTCACTCAGCTCTCTTAGAATTCTTTCATTTCTGGAGATCCTTTTATCTCTCTCTGCATCAGCTTCTCTGCATTTCTGTTCTCTGTTTTCTAGTCCATTAATGGTCTCTTGCATCTCATCCATTCTCTTTTGAAGTCCTTCCAGAGCTTGTTTTATTTCTGTATTCTCCTTCCTTAGTTCTTGCATATTTCTCTGCAAGTCCATCAGCATGGTTATGACTTTTGTTTTGAATTCTTTTTCAGGAAGACTGGTTAAATCTATCTCCTCAGGTTCCTTCTCAGGGGAAGATGTAGCAGATGCTGAAGCTGTCTGGGTTAGTCTTGTCTGGATCATATTTTTTTGCCTTTTCATGTTGACAGGTGCTATTGACTGTCAGATGGGAGGGCCAAACTTTTCACTTGCTTCTGGCCTTTCTTTTCTGGGACAACTGCGAGCCCTAGTGGCTTTTGTTGGGTAATTGCGTGTAGGTTGGGTCTTTGTGTCTTGCCCAGCAGATATGGAGGCGTGGTTTGCCTTAGATTGTTTCTCTGCTTTCGCAGTGCCCGGAGGGGTAATGGACAGGGGGGATGCTTGGCTGTTTACCTCCATGAGGGGTCTCAGAGCTGTTGCCCAGGGGGTTAGTGCGCCTGGTTGTCTCTGTAATTTCCAGCCACTGGGCTGTGATCTGTGTTGTTTCCGTCTAGCTTTTAAGTCCCTGTCCCTTTAAGATTTTCAGAAAGCACTCGCTTTTCTTTGTCACAGGGTCATCAGCTTCGGAACCCTCTTGGAGGTCTTGCTGCCCTATTTCCCTAGTTTCCAGCCCTCCATGCATGCATTGTGTCTGCGCTCTGGTGTGTGTGGCTGGGGCTGGGTGTTTAGCACTCCTGGGCTCTCTCTCCCTCCTGCCGGGACCTGGGGGGAGGTGTGCTCGGGTCCTGCTGGGCTGAGGCTTGTATCTTACCCCTTTCACCAGGCGCTGGGCTCTCGCATGTGTGGATGTAGTCTGGCTGTTGTCCTGTGTCTTCTGGTCTCTCTTTTAGCATTAGTTGTATTTGTTGTATTTTCAAAAATATATATGTTTTTGGGAGGAGATTCCCACTGTCCTACTCTCGCCGCCATGTTGGCTCCTCCCCTCTTTTTTTTTTCTTAAATGAGTTTAGTTTACAGGAGTTTTTGAAAGTTTTAAAGAGTTAATCATAGATTACCCTCTTTAAAAAGATAGTAAAAATATCTTCCTTAATCATCTGTCTTTCCCCATGTCAAAAACCACTGAGAGGTAACGAGGTAGTAGTTATTAAGCTGTGTAAGTCTGCTGCTAAAATGAAAACCTCTCTCCTTGCAGGGCTATGAACAGCCCTTAACCATGGTCTGTTTACATTCATTATATGCTGAGTCACTTTCTCTCTGCTAAGTGAGATGTCTACGAGATTCACATGCTGCCTGTTGAGTGTTCTGACTTCAGTTTTTTTGTGTCTGGACATTGAAATTCTTTCAGAGCCAGGACCACGCAAAGAATCTGCAGGCGGCCCTCACTACCATTATCCACAAAGCTGCTTGGAGCAAGTAGAAATCAAAATCACATGTAGAGTCTCCACTGTGTTGTTAAAAATCTGGCTCAGACCCACAGCTCAAAGGACAGTTAAGAAATGTAACCTTCTAAGAACGACTGAATGCAAGTCTGGCCACATTCACAGTGTGACATCAGAGCACACAGTCCAGGGCCCCATAAGTTACAGGGCCTCAGGAGGCCACCTTGTTTCCTGATGCCCCCCAGCACCCCTCCGCTGTGTGTGGGCTGACCTCACTAAGGAGGCTACCCCAGCCTGATAATAGGTTTTGAATTGCACTGACCCAGGGTTACTGGGATGGTTACCTTTACAATTTCTTTGATTTCCTATTCATCTTGAATGGGTTCACTTGGCTGGTGCTGTGTTTGGCTCATTCCCAGAAAAATCACCACAGGGGGAAATTATCAGTGTTTGGAAGGGAAGTGTTACAGAGGAGCAGGTGCAGAGAGAGAACAACATGCTGGGAAGACAAACATGCCTACCTCAATCAATTCATTACACACAATGTAGGCACAGTGAGCGCCATACTAAGGAGAACACACTTTTTCAGTTCACAGAATTTGGTGCTAAGGAAACAAAACAAAGGGAGCAAAGGCATGATAATAAAAAAATAATTACTATGAGGTTGTAGTATTGGATCTAATCCCAATATCAATTAAAAATAGAAAAAATTTTGCTAAGGGCTATTCTAAAACGTCACTGTTCTAAAATCTGCCATTTGCCAACACAGTTCTCTGTATATAGTAGCATTCAAAAATTAGAGAAGGGTATTAATATTTGTGCCTTGTGCATGCCCCCTTTCATGTATTATTTTATTTCTCAGAGAAACCTTTATGCAGATGTTATATTTTATCATTTGAAGATGAGAAAAGAAGCTCACAGTGTTTAGTGACATGCTGTGGGTCTCTGAGCTAGTACCTGGAAGGGTCTGTGTTCAAATGCAGCCTCTCTCAGTTATACCACCTGGGGTCCCAAATTCTTACTATCTTCCTTTCTTTTCTACTTGTAAGTATTCATGTAATTACAGTGGATCTGCCTAGGTAATCCAGAATAAGCTATCTGAAATCCAACCAATTAGTAACCTTAAATACATCACGAGTTCCTTTTTTTACTGCAAGGTAACCCATTCATAATGGTAGTGTTTTATCATATTCATGTTCACAGGATTAGGGTGTGTGATCATCTTGGGGATCATAATTCTACCACAACCACCCAAGAGACCTAAGCCCCCAGTACCACAGTTTTAAGATGGATGCTATACTTGCCCATATATCATCAATATTGGGTAGCAGAATACAAGAAGCAGCCTAGTAAGTGCCCTGTGCACCAAACATGCTTTTTCCTTATCCTCATGTAAAGCACACAATATGAACAGGGTCAACAATCCTTGGCAGGATAGTGACTCATTTCCTTGCTCATTGGTCTCTTGGCACAATGTTCAAAGTGGCTGTGAAACAGCCCGAGCTTAAGGTTTAATGAGACACTTGCTATATCCCTTTGCAGAAGAATTTCCACCTTGAGAACTAATATCTCTAGACAGACACAGTTCAGAGTTGCAGATTTGCAAAGTACACATTTCTCAAAGGGTTACTGGAAGCAATAGTAAGCAAGGCTACTCCTTAGTTCTTGGGTCTAGGTATTCTACCTGCTGGAGTGCATCATCGTATGCCTTGAGTCTTTGAAGATGTGTGTTGACTCTCAGAGAATGATATCTCATGCTTGGATGGAATCAATTCCAAATTGCCACCTCGGCTAAACTTTACAAGGCCATTCCATTACTCTGTCTATCAAGTAAGCAGCTTTTGGGATGAATGGTATCTAACAGTGCCCCTGGCTGCATTTCCTTTTACTTAAAATGGGTTCCTTGCCCTGATTGTATATGGAGTCATGTGTTAATTAAACACTCAGATAATAGTACTGATTGAGAGTTAAGGACAAAAGAAAAACTCATATTCAGAATAGTGTCAATTCCAGTAAAAAAAAATGCTGTGCTTTCCAGGTAGAAAATGCCTGATGTAATTAGCCTCCAGGAACAGACTGTCCTCAAGAGAGGTGTCATACTAGAACTTAGTGTCAATCTCTTTCACGGTCAGTTGGACATTCAGCAATACAGGAAGAGGATTAGCCTTGATGATAGAAACTCATGCTCTGGGATCCAAACATTGCCTCAATTTTCCTAACCCTTTCACACATCTGTGACACCTCACCAACTGGCACATTCCCTTACCCTATTCCATCCTAGTTCAGCACCCGAAAAAAATTTTACCAGTCGCACCACTACAGAAAGCTGAGACTATCAGTAATCACACCTATTTCTACTGATACGTTCCTCACCCAGCAGAATCGCATTTTAAGCCTGTTTCCTTGGACCACCATTGACACCCACAGTCTTAGTTTGGGTTCCTCAGGAAACAGACTCTTACTACTTACCTGTAGGAATTTTTAACAGGAAGGTTCTCAGAAACAGAACTTGTGAGAAGTGAGGGAAAGAGGTTAGAATAAAGTTATCAAGAGGAGCTCTAGAACTCAGAGTGCCCTTTAGAGTGTCTCCAACCAGAATAGGATACCAAACTTTGTTCACCTATTTTAACTACTCGCCAGATTCTGACTACTACTAGGAAGAGGATTCACTTTGAGTGAGGCTGCTACCTCTTGCTGAGGTGGTTCCCAGAGTGGAATCAAGTCTGAGCAATCAGCAGCCTGGGGAATAAGATCCTTAGTCTGGAATGGGAATCTGGACAGGAAACGACAATATCTATTATACCTTTAAGTCACGGGAAAGGAAAAAAATTTGGAAGTTTGGGAATTGGGGAAGTGTCTATACTTATTTCATGTAATTATTTTCACTTTCATCTAATCACTCTGGTTACATGTAGATTCATCTGTAATAGGATTTGGCAAACTTATATAAAAAGGGCCAAGAGTAAATATTTTAGGCTTTATTGGCTACAAACAGTTTCTGTTGTGTATTCCTCTTTTCCTTCTATGTTACAACCTCTAGAAATATATTAAAATCATTCTGACTTTGCAGACCCCAAGAAAACAGGACACCACCAGATTTGGCCCCCAGGCCATAGTTTGCTGACCACTGATCTACAGACTTTATAAAACAGCCAGCAATAATTCCTTACCTTCTTTCACTTCTTTGCATCATTTCCTTCTATAATAAAAAAGATCAACTAATACTTATTGTGGCTTTTATAGGCCAAAATTTTTTTAATGTACTAACTCATTTAAATTATCACAATTCTGTGAAGTAAGAAGTATTAGTGTCCCCATTCACACGTAGAAAACTGAGGCATAGAAAAGGGACATAACTTGTTCAAGGTTGCACAGCTAGAAGGCAGTGTAGCCAGGAATTCAATCTAGGCAGTCAGAACACAAAGCCCACAGTCATAACCATTATGCATGTCCTACTACTTTCCATTTGTTAGAGAATGAATGCCAAGCTCCTCAGCATGTTATATCAGACTTTTTATAATTTAGAGTCACTGGATTTTGGGACAACTCTTGTTCAGTGTTCAAGATGCTGCTCAAGAACTATCTCCCTACAGTCAACATTGTTCCTTCCTCTTTCTTTACCTTCCACATTCTCACCCCCAACCATCTATTCCTATTTATATAAGAATCAGAACATGTCACCTTTTCTGAAGATCTTTCTGACATTTTCACCATATATAAAAATAATTTCCTCTCTTCCTAGTTGTACTTTGCACATACATTACTCTGCAAGTATTCAAGCCCACATCCCCTTTTCTAGTTTACACTTTTCAGACTGAAGGTTGCATACATTAATGGGTTGTTAAGTTAATTGAATGAGTTATAAAAACTGTTTTTTAATGAAATACAAAAGAAATCATCACATAGTATAGGTCAACATACCTCCATGAATCTTTTGTTTCCATTCTGTGTGTATGTGTATTTTAAAAATAGGGTTAGTTTCTAAATATTAGAGTTAGAGCCCCATGATTTTTAAGTATATATTAAACCAAGCCAACAAAGATTTAAAAATGTGATTGTATCTAATATGATGATTCCAATCTTTGTCTTTTAAGTTAAAGCTGTTTGTTTTCAATTATAACTCCAATTAATTTGTTGCTAAAATAAATACTGGCATTCATTTCACTTTGGTACATAAATAAGTGAAAGTAATGAAAAGTTAGGCAATTTGTCCAAATATCTTAAGGTGCTTGAAAATACTGTGAGAATTGGGGAAAATCAGACTTGAAAATTGTGGATCATGCACCATGATTCACCTTGGAACTAAAATATAACCAAATGTTTTCCATGTCCTCTGAGCATAGAAATAAAAAAAATAAACATACTACATAAGAAATTATATTCACTGTAAATATAAGTATAAAATATTATTTCCTTTTCTAGAAAGCTTTAAGAAGTCTTGATGAAGACTTTGTAATCATTTGTATTACTATCAGCAAATATTTTTATGAGAACTGGGCCACAAAAACTTCATAATAATCACATTTATGTTCAGTGTGGCTAATGTCCCTACCACCTAAAGGGTTTTACCAGATTTCCAAAGTACTCACACTGGCTAATTTATGTTTCTTAAAAACCCCCTATTCATCTATGGTGTTTTTAATGATATTTAACGTTTATTATTCACATATCTATGACCATTGAGAAAAAGAAGAAAACACCTAAGCTTAAAATTTGCCAGCTTTTGCATTATTTTTCTGTCTAGATATGGTGTCAGATTTGACCTGCAATTTTAGGAGTTTAGTGACTGCTTATTTTGCAGTTTTACAAGGACAATTTCTGAGATTCCTGTTTTAAAAAGATGTTTTGTAGTTATATAATATAAAATGGTGTGTTAACCAATTCAGTATATGGACAAAGTGCACGTCATTAATGTTCATTTGGCAGTGCTTGTTAGAACTATGTAAAATTTGGTAGTAGCCTTGTTTTGACCATACTTTTAAAAATTGTATTACTTTATACAATAATAATCAGTTTTTTCTAATGAGAATAAGTACATTTATAAGTGGAAAACAATAATACCCTCAGATTCACCAGCATTACAGAAAGAAATTGGGCATATTGATAGTGTAAGGGTACTGGATTTCTCAATGAGAACACGGTAACTAATTAATGACATTTCAGAAACAATCTAACTCAACTACTCTATTTTACAAATGAGGGATTTCATCCATAAAGCTCAAAAAGCCAATAAGAAAACATCACAGAAAGGGACAAAACAAAATATGGAACTCTGAATTTTTCATGTTAAGTAATTAATTAATTTCCTTATTTACTCTCCTCTATTAAAAGATTTCCCCATCCACCTGTCCATGGCAAAGCAGAGGATTAGATTATAAACATATTTTTCTTTACAGATTTACATGTTTTCAAAATTTTGCAGGGGCTTAAAATATTTTGCGGCTGTTTTTTTTGGTAGCCTCCTAAGTGGAGACTATGCAGGTTATAAAGATACAGAAGATTGCAGATGTCTTCTTAGAAACATGTCATCTCAGTACTGGAGAGGACTGGCTAGTACAACACTCTTACTTTTCCTCTAAGATACATAAGGTAGATTCATAATTTAACACCAGGGAGAAAAGTACACAGGGGCAGGCTTAGTTTCTGGGCCATTAATTCTAACCCCCAACCTTTCTTTCTCTTTCACTCAAGAAAGAGTATCTGAATGCAACAAATATAAGAGAAATTATTAAAATGTTAGCCTTAATTCACTCTATTATAAAAATATATAATTACCCAAATTTATTTTAACTCTAATTGTAACAAAATACTTCAGACAACTTACAACCATTCACAGCACATAGAGTATTACTGGTCATAACCAACTCATTTAGTAAATTCCCTCGTGCACTTGTAAGGGAGGGAAACTGCAAGATAAATCTCCATTGCTCACATCAAAACTGAGATTCTGCCCTTGGCAGCCAGATGAAATCATTTTATGTAAGATGGCTGAAGACTGAAATGTCCTTAAGCTATTTTGCTCATAATTCTGATTTTGAAGGCTGATAAAGTGATTCATTCAGTCTGCTGTAGAAACTGGACAACTGCTCAGTGTGCTGAGATTAGGATGTGACACAATATACTGTGTCAGGACATAGATCTCATGCAGGAGAAGAGCACCAGCATTTTGATATTGTTGTTAAAAGAGTGAGGTTTATTATTAAACCCTCCTTGCAGGGAAAGACCAATGGTGAATTTATCAAGACTGTGAGCATTCTTGAAGTGAGTGATTTATCTGCATCTCAAACAAGAGTTTCATAAAGTTATCAAAGTTAGCCAAGATAAAATGTCAAAAACATGAATATGAGGGATTCATACATATAAGTGATGTCATTAAACCTGAAAAGATGTCCTTCTACTTAAGATGACCTTCTAACCAGATGGTTTTCCTGACATAGATTTTTCACCTTAACAGCCTCATTTGCTTCCTACCTGTCTAAATGCTGATTTGTTTTTCACTCATATACCTCAGAAAATAAATCTGAGAACAATATTTCCTACTTTTTAGACATCATCAACAAAGTTGTAAGAAACGTCTCCTTCTGCCAGTAAAAAGCTTCCATTAACTCTCCTCAGAGAGAAAATGGAGCATTACACAAGACAGGTAAATGTCCAAGGAACATCTTGCAAAGGGCCAAGACTCTTGTCAAATAACCAGGTTTGGAATTTGTGTTGCAGGAACAAGCTAAGATCAGTTATTCTACCCCAGAGGCACCTAGAAGGGGAGCAGGTTCTTAGAGAGTGCCGCAGGTCCAGCCAAGGAGAGGAAGACCAGCCTGCAGGCCAAAAGCAGGGGCTGTGATGTGACAAACATAAGGACTAGGCACCAGACAGAAGGTAGAAACAGTATGTGAACAGGGTTGGGGGCAAAGTAAAGAGGAATATAACTGATCATAGTAATTGATTATAGCATATAATTTAGAGGACTATAAAACTGATTTTAATGAAAATAAAAATAACTGAGATCAGGTAATGGATTGAACTGCCTTAAAGGTATAAGAAAGGAAGGCAAAAACCCTGAAGATATTATTAACATTTTTCTTAGGAAACACACTGACTTTACATAATATATATAATAAGTACAATTTAAGGGATGCCAAAACATCTGTCTTCTTAAAATCACCTACCTTCTTTGGCAGCCATATTCCTAATACTTGTCCAGGTCCTTATATTAGACTGTTGTATTATGTTGGCCAGTGTGACGTAACCTCAGGATCTCATACCCTGGGCATGGCTGGCAGGTCCCGAGCATGTACTTCATCCCAAACCAGGCAACCCGTCATTGACCCAGCAACCAAGGAAAGTATTTTGCTTTAGAAAGGTGTTGGATATATATATCTCAAGTGCAGTCACTGACTTAAAGGTGCTAGAGCCAGAAGCCTATGCAGACTCTGAGATCTCCATGTGTCTGGTACATCTGGATAACTAAGTAGAAGAAATCAATCTCCACATAAAGACACTGCAACAGAAGTAAGAGACTGGAGTTCTAGAAAGACTGAGAGACCAGTAGGAAGGCTATCTGCCTTGATAACTAATAGCTTAGCAAGTCTCAGCTTTACTCTTTACTTTGTATGAGATATACCTACATACACTTTATACAGTTAAGTCTCCGTATTCCTACATCAAACCCATGCCTCTTGATTTGGGCCCACAGTGGGCTTCTATCATATTTTGCACCCAAAATAGGCTTTGGTTAAAGAGCATCATTGTTATAATTCTTATATGTTGTCTCCACTATTTTCAGAAGCCCTGAGTGGACAAAGAAGTCACCTAAAGAAAATAATAACTCTGGGAAAAGAATAGAGAAAGAGGATTAGAGAAGATACTAAGGAAAAGCTTTGACAACATCTATATTATCATAGGAGGTAAGCCTTTATACTTTGAATTGTTTGTGTCTGTATATATGCACATTTGAATAAAAAATAGCGTCAAATTATCATATATCCATCATGTAACTTAAAATCACTGTAGTTTTTGTTGGGCTTAGAGTTAATGTCATGCATAGTTTATAATTGTTCAAAATGACTTAACGTTGTTCCTTTTTCCCTAATCTTTCTTATTCTCCAAATTAACAATGACTATTCTATATTCTACTCAAGGGGAAACCTGAAATATCTATTTTTTTGTGTGCTGTAAGATGAAGTCTAGCTGGTTACAAGAAAAGTTGAGCTGAGAAAGTGAAAAGGACAATTGCACTATTTTCATGCTGAAAAAAGGGAAAATTGAATAACTTTGCTTCTGAACCTTTAAGGGAAAGAAAGTCCAAAGGGAAAAGTTCTTATCAATGCTTGATGACTACAACACACAAAATTTCAAATAAGAAAGAATAACCAGAAAATCTAGTTGATAAATGGGCATCTCCAAGTTCTATATAAAGGCCCAAAGATATGTTCCTTTAGTAAATGGCATAACTGGTATTTGAAAACAATGTAATACTTTCTTCCTTTAAAAAAGAGTAAAGTATGGATTTTTTTAATGAAGTTGTCTTATTCTGTTTTATTTAATTATGCTATAGTTTTCTTATTTTGTTTTGTTTTGTTTCAGGTTATGAAGGATGGGTCTTTGATAACTTTCTAAACTTCCTTAACAGTTATAGAAAAAAATTCAGTTTTAGCGATTGTAGATTTAATGGTGATCATTTATAATTTCTTAGGAATCTCTATTTTATCCAGACTTCCAAAGTTACTTATATACTGTCATTTAATTATCTTGCTATTTTTCAAACTATTATTTTGGTATTATTTCCTCTTTTTTCTTTCAGGCTTTGTACTTTTTATACCCTTGGATAGGTTAGTCAGTGATATGCATATTTTAGTGGTTCATTAAAAATATAGCACTTATAACTATGTATCAGTTTTTTTCCATTTTCTAAAGCATCAATATTCTTATTTCCTCTTTCTTCCTTTCTTTCTTTTTTCTCTCTTCCTTTTCATTGTTTGTGCTGCAGAAATCTTTCCTTGCTGGACATTGGAGAGGTAGACACAGTCTACTGATTGGGGACACCGGGACATTTTAAGAATATTCTGCATAAAGCCTTAGTATAAAAGAAGATGATTCTATAGTTTCTTATTAATGCTTTTAGAATCTTATGCTTTTAAAAGATGTAGTGTATTTAACATCCTCATGCCTAATAGGCAAACCAAAGAAAATAAAATGTACCAAAGTGATTCTGTGTGACCACCTCAAGCCTTTTAAATAATATATCCTGACTATATAAACCAGCAACTTAGAAAAATAATTATATGTATAATTTCTTATAACCAATTCATAATCAAAGTGAAACCTGTAGTTTTTCTGTCTTCCATCTTCTCTAATTGAATGTTCAGTTTTTTAGTTTTCTGCATTTTTAAATAACATGTTTAAAACTGCTGAATTTCTTCTGTGTATAGCTTTTGACATGACAGATGGATCTAGATTATGAGGCACTTTCATTACTTTTGTTTCCACATAGTCTGTCTTTTGTATTTATCTCCAATGAAAAGAAGGAGAGAGAGAGAGATTATTAGATTTTTAAACTTTTTTATTGTTAATTTCTAATTGTATTGCACTATGGACAGAAAATGATTCAAAACCCCATGTTAACCTTCTCAGGCACAAGATTTATCTCTGACTACAAATATCTTAACACAACTGTATAAAGGAAAGCACAGATAAGATTCACCATTCTGACTGTCCAGACACCAACTAAAGCTGTCATCTTCTCCAAGAGCTCCTTTTACCACCCCCACTGTGAAGCTCTAAGGGAAAACAAATATGCCAAAGGTAGGTATCAAGGGAACTAAATGGCTTGTCAGGCAAATGTGAACCAAAATAAAGATGGATTGGTTATGTTAATAACAGACAAGGCGAAAAATCCTGGGAGAAAATGGCAAAGCAAATAAAAAGGCACTTAATTATGATTAAGGGAAAAATTTCACAAATCATACTCTATCTAAAATAGGCCATTGATCAAAGCATGAAACTTAAGCTACACAAGGAAAAACACACTATTGTAGGACAGTGAAATTGACTCCCACTAAGTGTATTATAGGTCTAGTGGATAAAAATTTAAGCAAACATGTAGTTTCTGTCCTTTAGACATAGTCATTTACCATGTCACATAGGAGCCTCCATTCTAGTCTCTTACCCATGCCCACCCAATGCCATCATTCACCTCTACCTAATGTCATGCACATGTCCAACATTCCTAGATTTTTCAAAGTGTCATTGCTTCCAACTTGCTCTTCTACCACTCTGTCTTGGCAGATACTTTCCTTCTCTTTGGAATGTATTTACTATCTCCTTCCTCCATTGGAGTTTATTCCACTGCCCAAATAATGCCATTATATGGGAGGTAGCACTATGGGATACTAAAAGCATGGGTTCTGGGGTAAGATCTGGCTAAGATCCCATTTACAGAATTACACTGGCAATGAAGTTTAACCTTACTGTGTCTCAGGTCCTCATTTATTAACTGGGAATAAAAATAAAACCTAACTCACAATATTATGGTTAGAATTAAATAAATTAATCTGTACTAGGAAAACATAAAATCAACAAAAATATTGGACTACTAAAGTGCTGCTTTTAAGTTTCTGTTAAGTGTTGTTTTTAAGATTTTAAAAGTCCACTAGATTTTAGAAATTATGTAAACTGTTAAAATTGCACACACAAACACATAACAGAAACCATTTTAAATTTCACTGAAATATCCAAATTTGTAATCCCTTCCTGGCTAATTAAAGGTCAGAAAAGGTTAATAAGATATTCAGTCTTAAATTATTCTGACTAGATTTTGCCATATGATGATAAAAGGTATTATAGTGACCTGAAAAGAATAAGTATCTTCTAAATAAATAAATAAATGCTTCTAAACAAATACTTTTCTAGGCAAACACATTTGTTCTGTTTTTCATATAGAAATCCAAATTTGCAATTCTAAGAAGTTAATAAAACTAAGATTTGGAGGAATAATCAATTACCTAATGTAATTTGAGATAGATAGCATTCTAGATTAAACACAAGATCTTAAATGAAAGTCAACAAAACAAGCTTCAGATCAAGTCTACATTTAGAGTGTTCATTCACAACTTTAATGGAGGAATTATAACATTTAGGTGGCTGATCTTGCTCTATAAAATCAGGGAAAGCAATCTTCTGAGGCATCCTGGTAAACAGATGCTTCAATATCCTCAGATACTTAACTCATGTGTGGAGTCCAAGTTTCCATTCTGCTATTTTCAGATCTAACAGGCAAAGGAAAAATTTACTTGTGGATTTATTACATTCAAGTAATTTTTTGTATAATGAGAAATTTCATTAGACTTTATGGTACTTTTGATGCACTATGAAGAATATGGATGTTTAATATATATGTATGTGTGTGCGTATACATATTTATAATTAGAAAACATCAAAAGTTAAATTTTTGATCAAGGAGAAAAAAATATCTCTGTCATGTCCCTGGTTTATCTCTTATTTCAAGTACCAATGAAAAATCTACTTTCATTATAGCTTTTTTGCCCCAAAAAAACAAGTTAAATTTCTAAGTCAAAGATACTTACTTGAAAGGGAGCTTTCAAGTTTTGTTGTTATTGTTGTTTCTTTGTTTATGTTTTAAGTCAATCTAACAGTCTACTAGACAATACATCACCATCTAGCAAAAGGATCATTTACTTAATCACTATAATAGTCTTCAGCTATTTAGGCTTTATATTTTTAGTTATTCATTTTCCCCACTGACAGTCCTTGTGAAAAAAATAATTTCAACAAGGAATGAAGATGATCTGTACTTTCTGATGGGTAGACTTAACCACTTATTTTTTTCTCCACACCCTTTAGGAGCCTGGACGTCCTTATATTGCTAATATTTTCATTTCTTTTTATCTATCTAGGCTTTTGCATGTGTTAAAGTATAAAGCAGATAAAACAAAAGTTACCAAATTCCAAAGATAAAATTATAGCACATTACAGCTAAAAGAAACCTGAGGAATCTTGGTAACCACCTGCTCATCTTGTATATCAGACTGAGGACCAGGGAGGTGGAATGCTAGTATAAGTCCACCCAGTTGGTAAACGTCTCCCTCACAGGTTTGTTACAATTGTCAGTTCCTGCCAGCAAAAAGAGGTTATTCATTATGACATCCACAGACATTAGAAAAGTAAATCAAATGCTAAGATCTTTTCAAGATGATTCTGTCCATGTCAGCTTTATGGCATCTTTGCAACAGTGATGCTGCCACCACTCCGCTCAGCAGCTGGACATCACCAGGAGGGTGATGGGCTCTGACATTCAGCAATGGATCTAACCATAGTATCACTGGGCAATTAGGTAGCACTCTGCCCTTGGTGCAATGCTTTCCAAGCCATTCACTCTTTCGTTCGTTTTTGCTGAGAACCTCCCTGGGGGAGGTGCCACATATGGCCCTAAAGAACTGTAGAATGTGAACCAGACAGGAAGGCCGCCGATGGCATGGAGTTTATTGTCTGTGGGAATATGGCAGCACATAAAACAGAAAACACAAATGCACAGAGTTAGAATATGTGATAAATGCTATGAAGAAAACAGGTATTATAGTTTTTATGAAAGGGTTACAAGGAGAGCCCCTGTGAAGAAGGAAACTTTAAGCTGAGGACTTTTGTAAGAAAAGTTAGAAAAAAGCTAATTTATTTTTCCAGTTGTAGTTTTCTAAAAATGCCATCTGTTAATACATTTCAAACTGAAAGCTTACAAAGTCAAGTTTATTGTCATGTTCATTCTGTTTTCTGCCAAAGAAGTGCTTGTTGAAATTCACCAACTAATTTTCAATAACCCCTGTCAGTCAAGTAGCTTTTCCATCTCCAGCTGATCCAAAGAGCCAGGGAATTATCATAGAGATTGAATTGTTTGGTAAAGATGAAACATGATTTGCCTTTGAAAGTGTTTCCCAGGAGTTTCACCCTAGCAAACAATTAAATTACTATGAATGAACGTGAATATTAATGTCAGACTATGAACAGATTCTCTGCCACCTCTGTTGTATTTTCTTACCCAGAATAAGAGATTGCCCCCACCCTCATTAAGAAAGTGAACAAAAGAAGATAATCCATTTTATTAGGAGTCTCAAGAAAGTGACTTTAGCTCTCTCAAGACTATGCTTATCTCCTGAAAAATGGAATAAATGAACATTTCAAAAAATATATATTTAAAAATTTATCAATAATTCTCAATCTGATGCCCATTTGGACAATTTTTTTTTCAAAAATCCTTGATATAGTCCCCCTAAGGTAAATCTCAAATAACATTAATAAATGTCATTCACAAGAAGGACAATTGCATTTAAATCCTCATCAAAATAAACTGGCAGAACCCTAGCTTAAAGCAGATCCTATTTAAAACTGAGCATTTGTATTTATTTACCAGTTGATAAAGCAGTATCTTATGCTAACTGAAAATGCTGGGTTCATTGGGAGACTTATACAATAATAAAGCTGTTTATACTGATTAACACATTAATGAATGACATCTGCATTTCTAAACATCTTTTTGATACCTGAAACATCTGCCTTACCTCCTAAGACCTAAACCCTTTTCAATAGGCACAACCTCATTTAGCTACGTTTTTTGCTATGATTATTAATTAGAGGAGTTACAACCAATTTTTAAGGGAATAACTAGCAAGCAGTTGGCATTCTTCACTCAAAATGTCCTGTAGTAATAAAGCTCTTAGGATGAAAGCAATGAGGAAAAGTGTAACATGCTGGTAAAATGGTAAACTGAGTAAAATTTCAATGAAAAGAATAGGGTCCCTTGATTCTGCTGGAAAGACACTGGGATAAAATGGGATCCATTGTTTACTTACTATATTTTTTAAAAATCTAAAGATAAATTCAGAGAAACAAAGAGATAAAACAACATTCTCTGGATGCTAAGTGGAAAACGTCAGTGAGATTTGGATTATGCCTTTGCATCTTGCCTTCATCAAAAATTCAGAGGCTCCTTCTTTGATGAGCAGGCCATTAAAAACATTGATGCAGAGCTTCCATTAAAATGGGATTAGTGTCTATTTGAAAGAAATTCATAGGATTGTAGGAGTGGAGAGGAGGGAAAGGATGATAAGTAATCCAATTTTAAAATTTCATCCAAATATGATGATAACATCAGAAAACCTGCATAGAGACACTATAAAATTACTTTCACAGTGTGTTAATATCACAGCCACTCCTAGTCTGTCATAATATTCTTCAGGAGATTTTTGATCCAGGCACTTTACATTTTATATTTTAGCTTTACATTTAGCTTTACATTTTAGCTCTTGGCTGATAAGAGCCTACAAAACATCAGCATGAATTAAACATGGAAGTGTCACACAACCCTGAATACTATAAGAAGAGGCTGATCAGATTTAATTTCATATATGTGCAGTTAAAACACATTAGAAAAAGTTTTCAGAAAGTAGCTTTATAGAACAGTGATAAAATAAATGATTGAAAAATGTACCTTCAGCAATAGATGTTCTAAATTAGTATAAGAAATAAGAGATTCTGGGGAAACAATGGCATGGCAGTGTAGAAAGACAAAGCCAAAACCTCCTCCCCAAATCACATAAAACATGAAAATATAGCAAATACAACTAGACCTGAAAAAAATCTGAAGACTGCATAACTGACTACCTATATCTGGGGAAGAAGAGAAGACCCTACAAAAAAGGGTAAAGTGGCAAAGCTGCAATCCCGAGGGACTCAAGCCTTCCCTGCACCTCAGCCCCACAGGCGGGAGGAAGAGGAACAGAGTGGGGATGGAGTAGAAGCCCAGGACCACTGAACACCTGGCCCTGGAGATCTGCTCCGGGAACACAAGCCCACATTGCATGGTGCCCTGGTCATTGGTGGGGCTGGATAACAGATGGGCAGAACACTCATAGGCTGAGATCAAACCACCAATGGAGAATAGGCACACTCCACCAGAAACCCTGAGAAAGAAAGCAAAGCGGGCAGTTGAAAGACTTCCCAGCAGTGAAAGGGTGCCAGAGGGGCAAGGATTGCACACTGCTCTCTGTTTAGGAGAAAAATCAGATGGACAATACCTTCCCAGCCTGCCCTTAGCCCAACAGGTTGGGAGCCCTCAGGAAGAGATGCTCCACCGACCCTTGCTAGCAACACAGCACAGAGGCTCCTCTCTGTAGTGTGCAGCCTGCCAGATGGCAGTGAAATCAGAGTTTGCTCCCAGGTAGATGGGAGAGAACACCTAGACTACTCAGCCCTATTTTGAGCCAGACAGGAAGTGGTGTGCAGGAACCAGTCCCAGGAGCTCTTTCCTCCCAGCAGGCAACAGTCCTGCTCACCTGTGGCTCCATTATAGTGGCTGGAGGGGGGGTGGCTCTGCCCATGGCAGCTCCACAGAGTATTCTCCCCACTCCTGTGATCAGCTGACAGCCCACATAGCCCACTGGAAATCAGATCACTCTGAGCAAGGCAGAAAGGTGGCACACCCACTGCACGCTAACAACTGGGGCTCCGCACAGGAAATTGAGCTTCTGGGCACTAGAGGGCACATCTTACCCAAATCTGTTATCCCATAAGAAACACTAAAAAAAAAAAGAAAGAAGAAGAAGAGGCAGAGGAATTTGGTCCAAACAAAAATTCAAGAAAAAATGCCAGAAAGAGGGCTTAGTGAAATTGAAATCCACAATCTTCTTGAAAAATATTTCAAAATAAACAGCATAAACATCCTTGTGGATTTACAGAAAAGTATTCAAGATCTCAGGGAGGACATCAAAAAAGAAAAATACTGAAAAAAGCCACTCAGAGCTGAAGAACATAGTATCTGAAATGAAACATACAATGGAGGGATTTAAAAGCAGATTAGATGCGGTAGAGGAGACTGTAAATGAAATATAAATTAGAGAACAGGAAAACAAAGAAGCTTAGGAATGGAGAGAAAAAAGGATCTCTAGGAATGAAAGAATAATAAGAGAGCTATATGACCAATCTAAATAGAACAATATTTGCATTATAGCAGTGCAAGAAGAAGAAGAGAGAGACAAAGGTATAGAAAGTCCCTTTGAGGAAATAATTGTTGAAAACTTCCCAAATCTGGGAAAGGAAATAGACACTCAGGTCATGGAAGAACCCAGATCACCCAACAAAAGGAACCTTGGGAAGACAACACCAACACATATAATAATTAAAATGGCAAAGATCAAGAACAAGGAGAGAGTACTGAAAGCAGCCAGAGAGAGAAAAAAGATCACTTATAAAGGAAACCCTATCAGGCTATCAGCAGAAAGATTACAGGCCAGAAGGTAGTGGCATGATATATTTAATGCAATGAAACAGAAGGAACTCTAAACAAGAACACTCTATCCAGCAAGATTATCATTTAAATTTGAAGCAGGGATTGAACAATTTCCAGATAAGCAAAAGTTGAGGGAATTCACCACCACTAAAATATTTCTATAGGATCTCTTAAAGGGACTGCTCTAGATGGAAGTGTTCCTAAGACTAAATAGCTGTCACCAGAGAAAATAAACCCACAGTAAATATAGTAGACCAATAAATTACTAAGCAAATATGAAATTAAACCAACTACTCACAAAATTAGTCAAGGGATACATAAAAAGTGCAGAATATGATACCTAATATACAAAGAGTGGAGGAGGAAGAAGAAAGTGGAGGGAAGAAAAGAATCTTTAGATTGTATTTCAAATAGAGTAATAAACAATTTAAAATAGACTGTTAGATAGTAAGGAAATTGCCCATGACCCTTTGGTAACCACAAATCTAAAGCCTACAATGACAATAAGTACATATCTATTGATGATCACCCTAAACGTAAATGGACTGAATGCACCAAATAAAAGCAGAGTTGAAGAATGGACAAAAAAACAAGACC
Organism: Manis pentadactyla; assembly: GCF_030020395.1. Taxonomy (NCBI): domain Eukaryota; kingdom Metazoa; phylum Chordata; class Mammalia; order Pholidota; family Manidae; genus Manis; species Manis pentadactyla. The sequence continues at coordinate 79,487,776 of NC_080026.1, forward strand.
CATCTATATGCTGCCTATAAGAGACTCATTTCAAAAACCAAAGACATAAACAGACAAAAACTGAAGGATGGAAAAAGACATTTCATGCGAATAATAGGGAGAAAAAAGCAGGAGTAGCAATACTTGCATCAAACAAAATAGATTTCAAAACAAAGAAAGTAACAAGAGACAAGGAAGGAAATTACATAATGATTAAAGGGTCAGTCCAACAAGAAGATATAACCATTATAAATATCGATGCACCTAATATAGGACAAACCAATTATGTAAAACAAATGCTAATAGAATTAAAGGGGGAAATAGAATGCAATGCATTCATTTTAGGAGACTTCAATATACCACTCATTCCAAAGGACAGAACAACCAGACAGAAAATAAATAAGGAGACAGAGGTTCTGAACAAAACATTAGAACAGATGGACCTAATAGACACCTATGGAGCACTCCACCCAAAATCAGCAGGATACACATTCTTCTCAAGTGTACTTAGAACAAACTCCAGAATATATCACATACTAGGCCACACAGAGCCTCCATTCAAAAAGATTGAAAATGTACCAACCAGCTTTTCAGAACACAAATGTATGAAATTATGAATAAATTATGGAAATAAAATTAAAAAGCCCACAAATACAAAGGTTTAATAGCATGCTCCTAAATAATCAATGGATCAATGACCAAATAAAGACAGAATCAAGCAATATATGGAAACAAATGAAAACAGCAACAAAACCTATGGGATGCAGCAAAGGCCATGCTAAGAAGAAAGTATATAGCAATACAGGCTTACCTCAAGAAAGAAAAGCAATCCCAAATGAATAGTCTAAACTCACAATTAATGAAACTAGAAATAGAAGAAAAAATGAGTCCCAAAGTCAGTAGAAGGAGGGACATACTGAAGATGAGAGCAGAAATAAAATTGAGAAGAATAAAACAATAGAATCAATTTCACCAAAGCTGGTTCTTCAAGAAAATAAACAAAATAGATAAATCCATAGCCATACATATCAAGAAAAAAGAGTGTACATACATAAACAGAATCAGAAATGAAAAAGGAAAAATCACCATGGAAATACAAAGAATTATTAGGGAATACTATGAAAAATTATATGCCAATAAAGTGGATAACGTAGAAGATAGGACAACTTTCTAGAAAAGTACAACCTTCCAAGACTGACCAAGAAAGAAACACAGAATCTGAACAGTCCAATTACCAGCAAAGAAATTGAGTTGGTAATAAAAAAACTAACCAAGAACAAAATCCCTGTACCAGATGGCTTTACCACTGAATTTTATCAAACATTTAAAGAGGAGCTAATACCCATCCTCCTTAAAGTTTTCCAAAAAGTAGAGAGAAGGGAATACTTCCAAACTCATTCTATGAGGCCAGCATCACTCTAATACCAAAACCAGGCACAGACACCACACAAAAAAGAAAATTACAGACCAATATCCCTGATGAACATAGATGCAAAAATACTCAGCAAAATATTAGCAAACTGAATTCAAAAATACACCAAAAAGGTCATCCATCATGACCAAGAGGGATTTATTCCAGGGATGCAAGTATTGTACAATATTTGAAAATCAATCAATATCATTCATCACATCAACAAAAGAAGGATAAACATCATATGATCATCTCCATAGATGTTGAAAAAGCATTTGACAAAATTCAACATCCATTCATGATAAAAACTCTCAATAAAATGCATATAGAGGGTATGTACCTCAACATAATATAGGCCATATACAACGAACCCACAGCCAACATCATACTTAACAGTGAAAAGCTGAAATATTTTCCTCTAAGACTGGGAACAAGACAAGGATACCCACTCTCCCCACTTCTATTCTACATAGTACTGGTGGTCCTAGCCACAGCAATCAGACAACACAAAGAAATAAAATGCATCCAAATTGGTAAGGAAGAAGTTAAATTGTCACTGTTCCAGATAACATGATATTATACATATAAACCCTAAAGACTCTACCAAAGGCTATTAGAACTAATAAGTGAATTCAGCAAAGTTGCAGGATGCGAAATTAATACACAGAAATCTGTTGCATTCCTATATACTAACAACAAATTAGCAGAAAGAAAAATCATGAAAACATCTCCATTTACAATTGCATTAGAAAGAATAAAATACCTGGGAATAAACCTAACCAAGGAGGTGAAAGATCTCTATTATGAAAACTTTAAGACACTTATGAGAGAAATTAAAGAAGACACCAATAAATAGACATCCCATGCTCATGGGTAGGAAGAATTAATATTGTTAAAATGGTCATCCTGCCTAGTGTAATCTACAGATTCAGTGCAATCCCTATCAAAATACCATCAGCATTCTTCAAAGAACTAAAACATATAGTTCTAAAATTCATATGGAACCACAAAAAAAACCCAAATAGTAGCCAAAGCAATCCTGAGAAGGAAGAACAAAGCTGGGGGGATCAAACTCCTAACTTCAAGCTCTACCACAAAGCCATAGTGGTCAATACAATTTGGTACTGGCACAAGAACAGAACCATAGATCAATGGAACAGACTAGAGAGTCCTGATATATACACACCCATATATGGTCAGTTATTATCTGATAAAGGAGCCACAAGCATACAATGGGGAAAGACAGCCTCTTGAACAACTGATGCTTGGAAAACTGGACAAATACATGTAAGAAAATTGAACTGGATTATTGTCTAACTCCATATACAAAAGTAAACTCGAACTGGATCAAAGACCTGAATTTACGTCATGAAACCATAAAACTCAGAAGAAAACATAGCCAAAAATCTTTTGAATATAAACATGAACAACTTTTTCCTGAACACATCTCCTCAGGCAAGGGAAACAAAATAAAAAATAAATAAGTGGGACTACATTAAACTAAAAACTTTTGTACATCAAAGGACAACATCAGCAGAACAAAAATGCATCCTACAGTATAGGAGAATATATTCATAAACAACTTATCCAACAAGGGGTTAACATCCAAAGTATATAAAGAACTCACATGCCTCAACACCCAAAAATCAAATAACAGAATTAAAAAATGGGTAGAGGATCTGAACAGACACTTCTTCAAAGAAAAAATATGGATGGCTAAAAGGCACATGAAAAGATGCTCCACATCGCTAATCATCAAGGAAATGCAAATTAAAACCACAATGAGGTATCACCTCACACCAGTTAGGAAGGCCACTATCCAAAACACAAGGAACAACAAATGCTGGCAACGATGCAGAGAAAGGGGAACCCTCCTACACTGTTGGTGGGAATGTAAATTGGTTCAACCACTGTGGAAAGCAATATGGAGGTTCCACAAAAAAACTTAAAGTAGAACTACCATTTGACCCAGGAATTCCACACCAAGATATGGAAGCAACCTAAGTGCCCTTCAATAGATGAATGGATAAAGAAGAGGTGGTACATATACACAATGGAATATTATTCAACCATAAAAAGAAAATATATCTTACCATTTGCAACAACAAGGATGGATATAGAGGGTATTTTGCTCAGTGACATAAGGCAGGTGGAGAAAGGCAAATACCAAATGACTTCAATCTTTTGTTGAGTATAAAAATAAAGCAAAACTGAAGGGACAAAACAAAAGCAGACTCACAGACTCTAAGAAGAGACTAGCAGTTATAGAACGGAAAGCACTGGGGAGGGTGGGAGGGGCGTGAGGAGGGGATTATGGGGCATTATAGTTAACACTCACAATATAGGTAGGTCACAGGGAAGGCACTACAGCATGGAGAACACAAGTAATGACTGTGTAGCATCTTACTATGCTGATGGACAGTGACTGCAGTAGGAGTGGTAAGGACTTGATAATATGGGTGAATGTTGAAACCACAATGTTGCTCATGTGATACATTCATAAGACTGTATATCAATGATACTTTAATAAAAAAAAAGAAATAAGATAAAAAAGCTCCAGAGACAGTGCTTCAACCATTTATTCAATGAATATGTGTATTCTTAGTATGTGCCTGGCCACACACTCAATGCTGGGGGTAAAAATAAATGAAGAAGGCAACAAAGTTCCAGCCTTCACAGAACTTACATTGTAGACTGGGAGGTAGGGAAGCAGATGATAAATAAGTAAATAGTGACAAATAAGGTGAGGACTCTATCCTCTGGGGTCTCACAAGTTGGAGAAAAACATGTGAAAATAAATAGTTATACTAACATAAGAAGCAGCAAAGAAAACACTATAGATATAGATGGTCAGTCTCTGGTCATATATTAGCAGATTTTCATTTGATGAACAATGGTTTCTATAAGGGCCAGTCCAATCTCCAACAAAGTTACATTTTATTGATGATGTTAATTATAAATGAGAAAGGGAGGCTAAACTAAATGTGGAGGCACGTAAAACACTTAGGAAGTTGGGGTACCATAGAAGTCCCCCATCCATGATTAAGGGTCATAAACAATTAACCTATATGTATGTGGACACAAACGTATATGTAGAAAACACAACATACACAACAAAACCTTGCTGTCTATGCTATAGGAAACGGCTCTAAGAAAGGTTTCCCTAACTGAAAGCTTGATTCCTTATTGGCCAATACTTAGGCTCCTCCTATACTGTTCCCTTTGAATCCTGAAAATCCAGCTCAATATTCTCTCTCTGGCTTAGAGGAAGAAAGCTGGGGTTCATAATTTTAATATGTTATGTGGAATTTATGATCTCTCAAGCCATTAATCACCCAGTTATCATGCATGGCTTCTGTGATAACATAACTCAGGGCAGTAGTTGTCCATTATATTATGCAAAATTCCAGATATACTGAGTATGTGACCTAGAGGTCAGGTAGGGAGGCCAGGGGAAAACAGGATACTTTCATGTGCTTTATAGAATGAGACTTCTGGCTGTGAAAGACTTTTAAAAGTCTCTTATGTAGATACCATACAACAGTGTCACTAACAGCCGATTTAACCTGCAGATTTTGGATGATGCCAAGCCTTCATAATTCTATGAGCCAATTCCTTAAAATAAATCTCCCCTTTTCTCTCAGTCTCTCTCCTATTCATTCTCTCCATTCTCTCTCTCTCTCTCTCTCTCTCTCTCTCTCTCTCTCTCTCTCTCTCTCTCTCTCTCTATTGGTTATCTTTCTGTTGGTTCTATTTTCTGGAGAATCCTAACACAGAAGGTTGCTGTGAGGATTTAATAAAATGATGCACAAAATTGGCTAAAATCTAGTTAAGTGCTCATTAAGTAGATCGGTATATACTTGCTTAGTTGTGATGAATATTTAGACTACTATTTTATGATGCAAATTGCATAGCATAATTTGACCAGTTGGTTGGGAGAACAGGTTGAGCTGGGGAGGAATCTTTAGACCTGACTGAGCTCTTACTCTTTCCTGCTGTCTGTACTGAGTGTTCTCACCCACATTACATAGTATATCCCTCTCTCTAACCCTATTTCAGACAATATTATTTTACAGAGAAGGAAACTGAGGTCCAGAAAGATTAAGCACCATTGTCAGGGTCAACAGAGGTAACTGTTAGTAAATCTGGCTACTAAATCAAGTCAATCTGACCCTGGGACCTATGCTTTTAAATCGTATATTACAGTTCTTCTAAATAAAACATACTTGAATAAAACACAAATAAAAATTTTAAAGGGAGCTTCTGCTTTACAGTGTAATGTGGCTTTGAGTTTAGTCTCAGGAACTCTTCAGGGACATCAGAGGTATTCACAAAAGTCCATCCCTAAATGCTGAAGTGCAGACAGGGGGTTAAGCCATTTACCTTGTAAAGGCAGGGTCAGGACTTCTCTGCTGCTCTCCTGACCTCCTCTCTCACCCCACCCTCAAGAAAATGTTCACTATGGATTGGACCACTGTTCTTGGATTTGCATTTGTTCAAAGGAGTTAAATATCATGTCTATAAATAACCTCTTTTTTTGTTTCTCCTTGGTGGTAGGAAAATAAATGGAGATAATTCCCAAACTCAGTTCAGAGTATGGGGAAAAGGGAAGTGGAAGAGATGATTGAAAAAAAATGATTATTGAAATCATCCCGTGTCTAAATCTGGCAGCTGCTAGTCAGCTGGAATCAACTGTTTTTATGCAGACAAGCAGGGCCAATTCCCTAAATCTCCAATTTTTCAAGAGAAACCAGAAAAATGAAATTTTATAAGGAATACCTGATGTGTAAGCTTTAGGACTGAGTAGAAACTTAAAAAATATGTTGAGAGGGCCAACACATTTGAACAATTACATCTGTAGGAGAGTTTTGACAAAGGGAACCTCAATTTACATACATTTGATGTAATTAACAGGATAATTAGAAGGATGAAAAAAATCAACCTGGTTTCACTTCAAAAACAAATCACAGATTAATTTTAGAATATATTTGTATTATAATTTAATGGAGACTGAAGAGAAAGAGATCTATTCATTCTCTGCTAACAGTTCTTCTGGTTCCCAATCAAAAGTTAATAATTTTCTCTTTCCCAAAGTGCCCATTGGCCTAACACTAAACTCAAGAAACGACTGATGCAACTACTGTAATGAGCAGGAAATTCATAAGGAGTCCAGGGTATTCCATTGACATTATTTCAAAGTAGGAAAATCAATGTATTAGTAAGTCACATAAAGACTGTTTATACTTACACAAAACTGTAGAAGAAATATGAAAATACATCAACCCCGATCCCTCTTCTATTTTTTTAAATCAAATGTACCATTTCAGGTAATCTTTGAAAGCACCTTTTGGTTAGCAGAGGAGTCTGACTGAAGGAGATATGTCTGTATGTATATATATATATATATATATATATATATATATATATTATATGTATATAATTCCCTACCTACTACTTTCTTAACCAATGACTGCTAACCCTGTGACTTTGGACTTTTAGTTATTATGTTCTACGAGCAAGCAAGCTGAGCTAAATCAAATTAAAAGAAGCCATTCTTTCCAATCAGCACATTGTGATTTCTGTGCCATCCAGAGGGCATTTGAGTGGTATATTGTTTCCAATGACAATAGAAGAAATCGTGAAACTTGTTTCTTGTGAGTATAATAAAAGCATTCAATGTAAAATGAAAAAAATGTATGTTGCCCAAACTCTATCTCTGAGCTAAGTTTCAAGACAATATTTTTGCCCCAATGAAATATTTATGACATTTTATGCTGAGAAATAATTGCACTCTCCCTAAATGCCCATACGAAAAGTCTAGTGTGGGAATTAAGTTGGTTTTTGTTTTATTTTTTTACTTTACATAACTTTCAGATGATTGAATATCAACCAGTGACTGAAGAGTCCTAAGAGTTTTTCTCTCCTCACATGTACGTGGCACAAGTGTACTACGCAAAACTTAAAGGAATCTGGTTGCCCAAAACACATGTTGATCTGCCTTGGATGGAGACCTTACCTACACATTTTGTCCTTTCTGTGCTGCAGTGTAAACATTCCTTAGGAACTAGGTGAAGGTCGTGGTAAATACTGGGAAGTCAAACAAGGCAGTTTTTCCAAATGATGTGTTTTTGAGATTGATTAACCAGATGGATAACCAGAGAATACCAAATGTCTCTAGCACGGAACTGATTTTGGTTAGCACTTTCCTGGTGTACACTAAAAAATGTATTCCTAGACACTTTTACAGAGAAAGGTTCTAGTGAAATTTAATGACAAAGCCAGGGGTAGGCAGCTAATTCAAAGCTAATAGAAAAGAGGTTTCCCCAAAATAGAAAAATTTTCTCTATCTTGGAATTTTAATAGTTGAGGCCAGCAAGGTCTGGCTGGCTGTGTAATGACAGCACATGTGAAACTGTAGATAGTACCGAATCCTATGTGTACTATGTTTTTTCCCATACATACATACCTATAATAAAGTTTAATTTATGAATTAGGCACAGTAAGAGATTAATAAATAATAATAAAACTATTACAATAATATATGGTAATAAGAATTATGTGAATGTGGTCTCTCTCTCACTCAAAATATCATATCATACTATACTCACCAGTCTTCTTCTTGTGATGAGGTGAGATGATATCTCCTTGTGACGACGTGAAATGCCTATGTGCCTAGACAAAGCGAGATGAATGACGTAGACATTGTGATGTAGCACTGGGCTACTCCTGACTTCCTGATGATATGTAGGAAAGAGGCTCATCCTCTGCTTCCAGACCAAAGGTGACCGTGGGTAGCTGAAACTGTGGGAAGTGAAACCAAGGATAAAGAGAAACAGATCAACCCAGAGGAAAAAAGTAACAATCAGGCAGACTGGTTCACACAAACTTCGCTGATTTATAGAACTTTCCACCTCTTAACCCATTTCTGTGATAATGATAAACAGCTTCAGCTAAGCAGCAATTCTGTCAAATCCCAGAAACCACACACACACAGAACACCTGTCATCCTTAGTAGCTGAATTTCAGTCTCTCCATTTTTGCCTTTTGGGAATAAATGTTACTACATTTGCCTCCTTCATACAGTGATCTTGGCCAAAGACAAAATAGCAAAGCCTGCTTTGGGGGATGCTCCAAATGCCCTAATCAGAGGCTTTCTACTTTTTGATAAAATTTCTACCATTTTCAGTCTCCATCATTCTTCAGATCACCTGTGAATTTCTGGGCCACACCACACTCCACCTCCCTCTCCCAAGAACACCTAACTTCCCAAGTTCCCCTCAGCTTTGATTTTAGTGTTTTATTGATGGCTTTTAATAATGTAGTAAAATATTTGAGGACTAAGAAGCTAAAGATTATTAATGGACTATATTCCATATAATTGTTAAAACCTTAAAATGAAAGAGCAGGTTGTAAGGTTTTAGCACATGTGAGGTTGATCCTGAAGACCCTACTTCTTTTATTCTTAAGGAAGTTACAGATGTCACTCCAAGGACAGAATTCTGCAGTTTTTCAAAGAGGCCCCTCCCTGCCTGTTACCAACCTCCAGAAATCCCAACTGACTGCATCTAGGCAAGACCCAGACACCTTTATTTCTTAACGGTTACATAGGTAAGCTTGAAATACAGCCAAAGTTGATGCCATGTGACTAGATTGTAGTTGCTAGGTGATCACCCAGCACCTGAGAAAGAAGCCAGTCACCAAAGATCACATAGTATATGATTCCTCTTACATGAAACATCTAGAATAGGCAACTCTGTAGATATAGATGGCAGAGTAGTGGTTGTTAGGTATCTCACCTGAGGGGGATTGCCCCTGTGCAAGTTCACTCTGGATTTGGTGAGACTGAACAACAACAATGGAACGTTAGGGGTAAAAAGGGTTATACCAAGCTTTATTCTCATGGTGGCAGGTCGAGTGCTGGAATCACGTCTGTCTCTAGGGTGTTCACAATCCCTTTCCATCTCTGCCTATGGAGGGAGGGCTCTGGGCGGAGCTCTTTACATAGTAACACTTTCAATAATGGCTCATTGCCAACAGGTGTATAAGCATTAGCCTAGCAGGAGGCCAATTACATCATCAAGTAGATTAGGGTCAGGGAAGGCTCCTGGCTATAGGACCTTGCATTTTCCCTACACTGGGGCTAGAGGGGAGCAAGGAATGGGGACTAGAGTGGTGATAGCTACATTGTATGGAATTTCTTTTGGAGGTGAAGAAAATATCCTAAGATTGTGGTGATGTTTACATATCTGGGAATATATACTAAAAACCATTGACTGGTGCATGTTAAATAGATGAATTTTATGGTATATTAATTATATTTCAATAAAATTATTATAATAATTTTATATGATGTGTAGTTAAATTTGTATCTTTGCACAGTTGTGAGGGAAAAGTACAGCATTCTGCACCATTGTTTTTGGGCTTGAAAGCTCATAAGAACTTTCAGCAAGAAGAATGCTGTCAGGTTTTTAAATCCAGATATTATTTTTCTTCTAGCACTCACCATCAACAATTTAGTGATCAAACTCTATGAAGACTGTACTCCATTACTGAAATGAAGCGACAGACCTTAAAAACACGTCAGGACCAAATAATTGATAATGTAAAAGAAAGTTACCTGTGGGTGGCAGGGCCAATATCTTTTTTGATGGCAATATGTTGTTCATTTTTTATATGTATGGATATTATTTAATTAAGAAAGCACATTATTTCTTTCAGGGTAAAGTTACTCTCCTGGCCACCCACCAAATGTTAACTGAACACTCTGTCCTCTACTTTTTTGTAGAGCAAAGCCAACATAAAAAATCTGTCAGTCTTGAAAGAGGAGAAGCTATTCTCACTCTGGCAGAATTCAGTTTTTGCTTTCTATAGCTATAGTCCATTCAACAATGCTTTCAGGACCCAAAACAACAATCAAGAGACCAATGAGAAAATTCATGATCCTCTAAACAGGTTTTAAACAAAAAGTTTTAATCAATGTTTTTGAATGAATAAATAAATAATGGGACATATAAAAACTTTACATTCATTTTGGCAAATATTACTCATTAAAATTAAGTGAGCCAGTTTAAAGATCATGTATTGAGGTGCTCCTATTGATTCCTGATTTAAATAATCTTGAAATGAATGGTATAATTGTTAAAAAAGTGAATGGTATAAATACTATAAATTGCTAGTAATTGCTAAATACATGAATGTCAATTAATTCTTGGGTATATTTATTGAGATACATAAATTTATTGAGGTTTAAGATTGCATTCATACCCAACAAATCTTTACACATCAAATCAGAACATATTTTAACCATTTTGTCAACACTACACTTTCCTTTACTAAGCTTAGATACATTCACTTTACTTGGAAGGCAATTTAATAAAATCTCTCATTTCCTAGATAAGAAAATGAAGACCAGAGGCATGAAATTACTTGTACAATGTCACACAGACAGGAATTGGCAATGCTGGGACCAGATCCAGAGCTCTAGCATGGAAATCTTACATAGAAATAAAGATCCAATAAGACTAGGGCACCACTCATAGTCGGATCTGGCTCACGACAATAGACTGGATGGCTTATACAGCAGAAGTGTATTTCTCACAGTTCTGGAGGTTGGAAAGTCTCAGATCAAGGTGTTGGTTGATTGAGTTACTGGTGAGGAACCTTTCTTCCAGGCTTGCAGATGGCCAGCTTCTTCCCCTGTCCTGACATGGCCTTTCTTCAATGTGTACACACACAAACCCAATGAAACAGATTTCTCTCTCCCTTGTAAGGCCACTAATCCTATTGAATTGGGACCTGATCCTTATGATCTCATTTAACTTTACCTCCTAAAGCCCCACCTCTAATTACAGTCATAGTAGGGGTAGTATCAACATATAAATTTTGGGGGGACACAATTCCACTCATGGTATACATCAAACTCAGATATCATGATTCAAGGAAACAGGTAATGCTGGCCAGACTATTGTGTTGCCTCGACCTACTGGTTCTGAAAAGCCAAGAATAGTACTTCCTTTCTTTCTTACCCTCAAGTTTCAACAACTGACTCATTCAGCAACTATTCAGTACCTCTATGGGCCAAGCACTGTGCCAGGCACTAGAGATACAAAACGAAGAAGCCCACTCTTATCTATAGGGTGCTTCTGGCTCGACTTCACTAGCTGTTGAGAAATGCTTCAATAATTGCAATCCCTTAACCATCAAAGTAACACAAATATGTAAAAAAAAAACTATATTCTAGCAGAGTGAACCACATTCTCTTCCTGGTAGTTTATAAATGAGCATAACCTGTCAATACTTAATTTGTCAATTATCAGCTGAAAAAATATCCTAAAATTGTGGTGATGTTTACATATCTGGGAATATACTAAAAAACATTGACTTGTATGTGTTTAATAAATATTATCCATTTAATCCTCACTCCAGTATGAGATAGTATGTTTACTCCTCTGCTGAAGGAAAGAAGACAGATAGGAGAGAGGCCATGTCTAGGCCGCTCAGTGGTCAGTGTTCTGCTCTTACAACTGTATGACCTGCTCCCATTGTCTACTTATTCTCAACCCAATGGGAACAACAAAAACCTTAAAGTCATAACACTTAAATTTGTTACATAAATTGAAATTAAGAATTTCTCTGTACCACTAAATAAGCAAGCTGTGGTTGTCCAGTTGTCTGGGTAGGGAAGTATGTGCTTGCAAACCCAGTTGCAAAATCAAATCTGCCTTTATTTGTAACAAAGTGAATTTTGCATTTTAATATCTGCCTGTCTGCTAAATCTTTGGGCCTAGGTCTCTTAACTCACACACTGTTTTCTTTCTCTTTCTCCATCCTTTCTAATGTCTCCCCTTTTAGTACACATATACTGTCTGTTCCATATCCTAACTTTTAAAAAATAACCTTGTCGCTAGTTACTGTCCCTGCAGAGATACATACTCTACACATGCTGTTTTTCCCAAGGCGCCTCAGGGTGGATTTTGTATGGGATTATTGTAAAAAAAAATCAATGCCAGCTGTTCCAAAATGACTGTTAAAGAACATTCAAACTCCTCTTTTCATGTCAATCTCCTTTATGCAAACTCCATTCACACTGCAGGTAGAAACAGAAAGGTAGTTTTGTTGTCACTTTTAAGAACTATAGTTTTTTTTTTCTATTTAAACAGAATCACTTGTTTTGTAGAACCAGGTAAAGAAGTGATGGGCAAATCAATGCATCTTCCAAAACTGGTCAGCTTGTCTTTTAATACCTCCCTACCCATGGAGAATTTCAAGGTATATTATATTGCTGGGGTAGCAATGAGAGATAAAGAAAGAATTTCATACAGAGAAATAACAGTGACACCAAAGCATAGAACCAATTAAGAACCTTCTTTGTTTTAAAGAAACTATCTTTTACCTGCATTGGCTACATAAAATCAATTATCAAGTATGATTTTCCCAAATTGAAACATAAAAATACACATAATAGTTGGTTTAATTTTTATTGTTTACAGAAAACAAAAATTTATTGAGAAAATCAAGATCATTGTCAAGCATATGTGGGTGAGAGGGAGTTATTAGGAAAAAAATAGTATTCAAACATTAAAATACTTTTTTGTAAAAATTGATCTTCCTTTAAGAAGCAAACATTATTGTTTCTCCATTTTTCCATTCCCTTTACCACTGACTGGCAGGGCTCATGTGAAAGGACATATGACCTTGACAAAGACTGAACTTAACTGACCTGCATGGATATGGCATGTGACTCAAGTAGATTAGCACACAATCCTACATGGTTCTACCGTCTATTTTCACTTCTTAAAATGTCCATTTACTCACAAAGTAATGTGATAGTAATATTCTTAGACTTGTATTTTGATGTACCGTTACCAACCATACTTATCTATTCACTAAAATAAGCCGTACAGGAAGTTTGAATGTAAATAGGCATGTGGAAAAAATTTACAGAACCCAATTGTTCCCTAAATATTCTTACTCTAACTTTTCTTCTAGTTTGCATTGACTCAGTTAATCTTAATGAGTGACATGGAATGAGGACTATATAATTTTGTGTCATGCTACCTGTTGACCCTCTATAAAACACTTTGTGTTCATGAGGTGTACTATATGAGTTTTCCACATTTCTTTTGATTAAGAATTATTACATATTCTTAAAGCCCAGCAAATACTTCAACATAAATTGTACTCTAAAAAGTAAAAGAAATAAAATTAAAAGATAATCCACAGAAACACACATGTAAATATGAATGATATCTACTTAGGATCACAAAAGATGTGATCCTGCCATTTTTTTCCATATGCCTTCCATTAAAAATATTGATATTCATGGCAAGGTATGTTTCATTCAAGGCAAGGAATAATAAAACCAATCATCTGGAAATATCCATTTTGCATATGGGTGATGGGAAGGAGACACATTAACTGGAAAAGAAAAGGGATTGATCTGGCCACATGGATAGGAAGTCACTACCATACTTTATTAGCAGGAATCTCTCAATTGGGTCCCGAGAGTCAATTTTCCACTATAATTTCAAACATTTGGAAGTCATTTTCTTTCGCCAAGTTGCAAAGTTATTCTTTTCTTGCATCAAAAATAGATTTTTCTGAGTGTTTTCCATTTTAACACAAAGAACTTATTGCTAGATGCCCTTGTGAGACAGCAGGAAATATGCTTACCTCTTCAATAGCCTTTCAATAAAAATGAACTGGAATTCACCAGAAATATTTCGTCACATCAGGAGAGAGGGAAATTTGACTAACTTGTCATTTTCTTATGAAAGTGTTGAGAAGGGGAATTTTCTAAGTAAGTTCTGATTTTTGTTAAATCTCTTTCCCTAGAGAGAAAGGCAATATTTGACTGAAGGGATGAGGAAAATGCATCCTCTATTTATCCTCTCTGCATGATTTGGGTAGAAAAGCATACAAAGTAAAGGGGAAATCTCATATTCTGTAAACTCTAGAAACTCTGTTGTGACTAATACCATAGTGTCATGTACAGAGGAGCCTCTTCTTTGTTAATTATTGAAGGAAATGGAATCAGCATCCTCATTATTACCAACAATCTTCCATTGTATGCTTGATATAGGATTCTTTTAAAAAAACAATCAAAGAATTGAGAAACCTGCGTTCTTTTTTATTACAAGTATTTTTTAAAAATTATTTGAGATGAATCTTGAAGATCACCTTTCTGTCCACCTTTCTGTCCATCATACCCACAAAATACTCTCTCAGCAACACCTAAATTAGCACTTCATTAAATACTGAGGATCACAGCCTAATCAAACTGACAGATAAAACTGACCATCACAAAACGTAAGTGACTTGTTCAAGGTCAAAAAATAAGTAACAGTATTCTAACTTTCAACCTAGTCAAATATTAAACTACCTCTCAGATAAACTTGCTAACACAGACAAAATACGAATACCCCTAACATTTATTTGTATATACAGGGGACAGTGAAAATAATGATAGGGTCTCACCTAAGTCAACCTTATAAAACATGGCACCAAGAATAGAAGAAAGCCAAGAATTTTATCTGCAGATGAACTGGAACAAGAAAAGTCCCCCCAGGTTCGTGTTTGTATAGTAATAGATGATGACTGTCCAGCTAACTAAAAGGGCTTTTGTTGCGGGGACTCTTCCTTTGTTGAGGGAAAAATAAACTGATGCAGAAAACATAGGGGCTTCTGATGGCCTATGAGGGGAAAGGTAAAAAAGAAAGTTAGAGCCAAGGAATTCAGGACAAAGCCTGAATTGACAAATTTGATTAAGTGGTTGTTTTTATACCATGTAAATTCTGGTCTATATATCATCAGTAAATTATTTGTTTCTTTTTAATATGAGAGGAATTTGAGTCCATTGGGCTTTACATCAAGCTGGGTCCTGCTTCAAGGTGAGCCCTTTTCAAGAACAGTCTGTCCACAGGAGCTCTACTACACTGGGATTTGACCAAGATGACCTTAACTAACCTTCCCTCAGCTTGATTAAACTTTAGACCATTTTTTTTCCTGACTACAAACCAACCCCCCAAACTCCCTATTCTTCGGTCATTTACTTTAGAAAACCTGTGATTGTCAATCCTTTCTCTGACCCTTTTCAGATGTAATTCCTCTCCCAGTCTCTTGCCGGTTTTACAACCCAGGATTGACTTTTTTAAGGACCTAGGAGACACTCCTTTGATATGTGGGAGCTTAGGATCCTAACTTCGATAAGCACCAATTAGCAGTCATAGATGGCTAAATCACATTGAGCAACCTGCCCGTTAATGTCCTCCACTACTTTTCCGCTGGCTCACCCCAGTGCTTAAAAGCTTTCCTACCTCTCATTTCAGTGGAGTTTAGTTCAATCTCTCTCCTCTACTGCAGTAGTCTTGAAAAAAGCATTCTTTGCCCAAACAAGCCCTGTTCAACACAATTTTTCTTTGACAGTTCACATAAATCAGAGCTTCCCAATCATGTGGCATGGGCATGAAGGATGTTAGCCATGAATCAGGGATATGATGAAATATTGACACCCTTAGCACTCAGGGCAACTACACAGAACCAGTGTACCCCGAGCCCCAGTGCAAGGACCCGCTTCCATTTACCTATATCTGTTTACAGTTACATCATTCTCTGTGCGAGCTCTTATATGAAAGAGATGGGAGATGATTGACATGGATGGTAGGAAGCACTTAATTTCTTTTTAAATTATATTTTTAGAATGATTCTTATGCAAAAATTCTGCATTCAAATCTAAAGTGGTTTTGAAGAGGCAGGGGAGAGGCAAAACTAAAGGAACTTGACGTATAACAAGTATAACATCAAGTAATACAAATTATAAAAAGAACACTTCAAAGAACGTAAGAACAAGTTATGCAACAATACAAACAAAGATCAATAAGAACTGTAAAAACTGAATTGAAGGATATAAACAGAATGTCAGATTTAAAAAAATGTAGTTTTATATGTAGGGAGTGAGGGTGAGATTTAGCAAAGGACCAAAGTTGGGTGAGTTGTGGACAGTGTTATTCTGGGAAAGCTTGCTAGAGAATTTGTGTTCTCCAAATCTGATATACACCGTGGGATTAAAGGTTTAAAAAAAAAAAACTTTCATTTGTGCCTGATGGACAAACAGGGCAGGCTCCTGAATGCTTCTGCATTGACCCAGAAAAGAGCTATGGAATCTTTAAAGGACTCACTTCCTCATCAGTGAAGCACTGGCCCTCCCTGCAAAGTGTTGGCCTGGCATGTGATGTTTCTTTACCTGTCCAGCCCTGAAAGCTCTCCCTGAAACAAATGATTCCTGCTCTGCTCTGTGATATGCAGGCTAAGCTCTTCCAACTAGTTCCTGCACCTCAACTTTCAGGAAATTGGGGTGAATCCCTTCAATTCCCGGGTTTCAAAGGGCACCCCTATTTTGGTACTTCAGCCTAACTTTCCTTTCCCAGGAAAGACTGCATTCTCCGTAGTCCCTCCAAGCCCACCCAGATGAAAAAGGAAAAGGTGAGTTCCTGCCTCACATTGTCCTGGGACCTTTGACAACAGCACTCCGAAAGCAACATTCCGACTCCACCACCAACAGATTTGCCGAGCAATGAAAGTCGTATTTTCTCCTGTGAGCCCCTTGTTCCATTTTGATGGCATCACAGAAAAAATGAATGTAATAGTATTGTTGTCACTGTTACATTTTAAAGGGAAATTAAAGAGGAATATTAGTAATTTCTGTTAAGCCACTTGCATCCAAAATACCCCTCATCCCCTCCCATGCGTGCACTTCACCATAATCTTTGCCATCATCATCTGTTTGCTGACATGGTGGCAGTACATAGAGACACTGTGAAGAGACTCAAATCATTTAATCTGCCCAACAATTCTATATTAATATTATTACCCTCCAATCTTACAAATAGAGAAATGAGGCAAGAGAAGATTAAATACCTTGCCAGAGGTCAAGAGCAGTCATGCCTAGGAGCACATCACATTCCTTTATTTCTCAACTATCTGCTTCCAGAACCTCCCCTCACTGTGCCCCAGCATTGTTTTTTGTGGTCTGCATTAAAAGCCAGAAGCAACCTGGTGCATCCTTTTCTTTCTGGCACCACAACAGAGCTGCCTTTTACATGCTGCAATCACAGGAAATTACAAACCACTTCTTGAACAGGCAGACACACAGATTTACAGAATGTGGTAGTGCTCCACACAACAGTCACCACTGGGAAACTGATTTCATTGAGTGGTAGAGAAGCAGCAGGGAAAATGAAAGCTTCCTGCCAAAAGTGTTCGATGCTCTTTTAAACAACATCAACCTCTATTTGCAGACAACAGCATGTGCATCCATCAAGCCTCATGACTTATTGCCTTTATTCCAGTCTCTGGATTAGGTTCACAAAAGCAAATAAAGAAAGTATGATGCTATCAGAGAGTCCTGTGTCTTTTTGCTACTTTGGTCGTTCTGGCTACTGATTATCACCATTGATACACAAGATAACAATGAGATACTCGCTCATTTTCTCAGTTGAAATTCATGGTAGGCTTTCTTTAGAACAGACAGGAAATTGAAAGTCTTAGTATATGCCTGAGGCCCTCTTAGCAGGCCATTTTCAAAAGAAAGCTGAATCTGTTAACTTTTGGGGTATACCCAAGAATGTTCTATATAGTGAGGTAATAATAGAGGTAAGACTGTGAACGAATGAGCCAATAAATAAATATATACATAAAAGTATTTTTATGCCAATAATGTAGTCATCTCAGTAAGCTATACACTTAATGAGAAAAAGTCAAATCACTTATTTGCTGAATGAGCCTGGCCCCTCTCCCACCCTCACCCATTACACCGCCTAGCAAAGAGGTAGCCCAGCAGGAAGTAGCTGGATGAGCTGAGGGGCTGCAGAATCACTAGCCTATACTGGTGATAGGAGAGAAACTCCCTAAGTTACTGATTTCTGGGATTTAACTTCTCCATTTCCCAGAAAGCTTACTTCTTATAAACAGAAAGTTTCTGTTGCCACAGGGTTAGCCCAATGTTTTCTGTTCAGTCCATACTGTCAATAAATACATCAAGCAGCACTAGAGTGAGCTACTTCCACGGAGAACTTTCCATGGTACACCCAGTTATGCCTAAGAACCTATCTTTACCGGATTTTAAGAGATCTAGGAGCACTGGGTATCCAGGCTGGGAATAATATACATATATACTTTTTGCCCAGGAAATGGGGGTGTATAGCAGTGAGTTGAGTTTAGCAGTGTGCTTAATGAATGGGTGCGTTCTGCTGACTCTTTGCTTGAAAATATTCTCTAATAAACCATGACTTACACTTAGCCATTTACTTGACCCTCAGCTGGCCTGCCCTACAGATTCGACATGCCTCAGGCAATTCATTATTTTCTCAGATATAAATTGGAATACTAATGTCTTTCATGTAAGTTCCTATAAGGAGTAAGTAAGGACATTCATGTAAAGTACTTAGCACCATGACTGGGCCAAGCATGTACTCAGCTAATATCAGCAGCTATTTATGCAATGTTTGGCTGAAGATCTAGTGTACAGTAGACATTTAAAAAAATTATTCTCCCTTAGTTCCACAACTGCTACCCCATACTGTTTAACCTTTTTCATTAATTAACAGACGACTCAAATTGCATTTGGGCTGTTTGCAGAAATCACATTGGGTTTCACAAAACAAAATTCATTAGCTGAAAGTATAATACCAAAATGGCACTGACTCTGAATTTAAAATCAGCAGCTCTCAAGAGGTACTCAGGAATAGAAGCATCATTTTTGAAAGATTTTGAAGACAACAGGCATTTTTTTGTATGAATGTTAACTTCTTTGAATTAAATTACTGAGATGTCAGAGAATAGTCAATCATGTTGGGTATTTCACCTCAATTTATTTTTATTTCATTTTTTTTAGATAATTATTTTTTATTGAAGGGTAGTTGACACACAGTATTACATTACATTAGTTTCAGGTGTACAACACAGTGATTCAACATTTATATACATGATAATTCTAAGTACCAGCTATCACCATACCAAGTTGTTACAATATTTTGACTATATTCCTTATGCTATCCATTACATCCCGGTTGCTTATTTATTTTACAATTGGAAGTGTGTACTTTTTCTTGGTTGTTGTTGTTAGGGCATCTCTCATATTTATTGATCAAATGGTTGTTAACAACAATAAAATTCTGTATAGGGGAGTCAATGCTCAATGCACAATCATTAATCCACCCCAAGCCTAATTTTCGTCAGTCTCCAATCTTCTGAAGCATAACGAACAAGTTCTTACATGGAGAACAAATTCTTACATAGTGAATAAGTTACATGGTGAACAGTACAAGGGCAGTCATCACAGAAACTTTTGGTTTTGCTCATGCATTATGAACTATAAACAGTCAGTTCAAATATGAATACACATTTGATTTTTATACTTGATTTATATGTGGATACCACATTTCTCTCTTTATTATTTTTAATAAGATGCTGAAGTGGTAGGTAGATACAACATAAAGGTAGAAAACATAGTTTAGTGTTGTAAGAGAGCAAATGTAGATGATCAGGTGTGTGCCTGTAGACTATGTGTTAATCCAAGCTAGACAAGGGCAATAAAACATCCACGTATGCAGAAGATTTCTCTCAGAACAGGGGGGGTGAGGTTCTAAGCCTCACCTCTGTTGATCCCCAATTTCTCACCTGATGACCCCCCTGCGACTGTGCCTGTCTTAGGTTGTTCCTCCCTTGAGGAATCTTACCCGTCTCTGGCTAACCAGTCATCTTCCGGGGCCATACAGGGAAATGTTAAGTTGGTAAGTGAGAGAGAAGCCTTATTGTTTGAAATGGTTAGCTTTTTATTTCTTTGCATATTTATGCCCTGTGGCTTCTATGCCCAGCATTTGTCTTGAGGTATCTTTACCACTTGGAGGAGTTATGATACTCGGTAAATTTGATATGAGGCACGAATTCTATTTAAGAATTCGTTGTAATTAGGAAGAAAGAAGAAAAGCTATAGAAGTAGCAGGCGGGAGAAGACATGGGAAGATTGATTATTTCTTTGACATATCTTCTTGTAGAGTAACTTCAGCATGTATAGATTTTAAGCTACTACTTAAATTGCGCACACACATTAACATAATAGGAGTATAGTTACATAACCAAAGCATACCTGTAATTACCAGCCATCTCCAGTGAAACCAAGAAAACCAGTTAGGCACCCTAGGCATTTGTGAAAACTTATCAATGATATGATGGTTATTATCTAACTGAATTTGAGTAGTTTGAGAAAAATCAGACAAATTAAAACAACCCATTCCTGGGCACTGTTCACATCCCATATGTTCTTTTAACAGTAAATACTCTGTAGTTGTAAGATTTTGGAGCGCTACAATTTGCACTTCTCCTAATTCTTGGTTGAGTTCCAACAGTATAGATCCAGTCAAATTTGTTGTTTTACTGTATGCACAGGCCAGCTTAGATATCTCCTTCATTCCCATGGCAAGTCCAGGAGCTGGTGGGATGAGTGCATCTACAGCTGTAGCAGTGCGTGGATCTTTGTTGGGGTTTTTTGATGATCATCTTCTGGCATGAGTCTTCCCGAGAGTGCTGATGTTGGAAGTTCTCTTTCATATCGTTTCTTAGTTCATTTTCGGGGTAGCCAAATTAGGCTTTGATCCTCTGTATAAACACAAACAGACCCTTTGCCTACACTTTTATATGTCCTTTATATCATTGTGTAGAACTCATTAGAGGTCACCACATAGGAACCGCATTTTTTTTTAAATCATTAATCTACACTTACATGACAAATACTTTGTTTACTAGGCTCTCCCCTATACCAGGTCCCCCCTATATACTCCTTTACAGTCACTGTCCATCAGCGTAGCAACCTGTTGTAGAATCACTACTTGTCTTCTCTGTGTTGTACAGCCATCCCCTTTCTCCCACCCCGCTATGGATGCTAATCTTAATACCCCCCTACTTCTCCCCCCCTTATCGTTCCCTACCCACCCATCCTCCCCAGTCCCTTTCCCTTTGGTACCTGTTAGTCCATTCTTGAGTTCTGTGATTCTGCTGCTGTTTTGTTCCTTCAGTTTTTCCTTTGTTCTTATATTCCACAGATGAGTGAAATCATTTGGTATTTCTCTTTCTCTGCTTGGCTTGTTTCACTGAGCAAAATACCCTCCAGCTCCATCCATGTTGCTGCAAATGGTTGGATTTGCCCTTTTCTTATGGCTGAGTAGTATTCCATTGTGAATATGTACCACATCTTCTTTATCCATTCATCTATCGATGGACATTTAGGTTGCTTCCAATTCTTGGCTATTGTAAATAGTGCTGCGATAAACATAGGGGTGCACTGATCTTTCTCATACTTGATTGCTGCATTCTTAGGGTAAATTCCTAGGAGTGCAATTCCTGGGTCAAATGGTAAGTCTGTTTTGAGGATTTTGATGTACCTCCATACTGCTTTCCACAATGGTTGAACAAGTTTACATTCCCACCAGCAGTGTAGGAGGGTTCCCCTTTCTCCACAGCCTCGCCAACATTTGTTGTTGTTTGTCTTTTGGATGGCAGCCATCCTTACTGGTGTGAGGTGATACCTCATTGTAGTTTTAATTTGCATTTCTCTGATAATTAGCGATGTGGAGCATCTTTTCATGTGTCTGTTGGCCATCTGTATTTCTTTTTTGGAGAACCGTCTGTTCAGTTCCTTTGCCCATTTTTTAATTGGGTTATTTGTTTTTTGTTTGTTGTGGCGTGTGAGCTCTTTATATATTCTGGACGTCAAGCCTTTATCGGATGTGTCATTTTCAAAGATATTCTCCCATACTGTAGGGTTTCTTTTTGTTCTATTGATGGTGTCTTATGCTGTACAGAAGCTTTTCAGCTTAATATAGTCCCACTTGTTCATTTTTGCTGTTGTTTTCCTTGCCCAGGGAGATATGTTCAAGAAGAGGTCACTCATGTTTATGTCTAAGAGGTTTGTGCCTATGTTTTCTTCCAAGAGTTTAATGGTTTCATGACTTACATTCAGGTCTTTGATCCATTTTGAGTTTACTTTTGTATATGGGGTTAGACGATGGTCCAGTTTCATTCTCCTACATGTAGCTGTCCAGTTTTGCCAGCACCATCTGTTGAAGAGACTGTCATTTCCCCATTGTATGTCCATGGCTCCTTTATCAAATATTAATTGACCATATATGTCTGAGTTAATGTCTGGATTCTCTAGTGTGTTCCATTGGTCTGTGGCTCTGTTCTTGTGCCAGTACCAAATTGTCTTGATTACTATGGCTTTATAATAGAGCTTGAAGTTGGGGAGTGAGATCCCCCCTACTTTATTCTTCTTTCTCAGGATTGCTTTGGCTATTCGGGGTCTTTGGTGGTTCCATATGAATTTTTGAATTATTTGATCCAGTTCATTGAAGAATGTTGCTGGTAGTTTCATAGGGATTGCATCAAATCTGTATATTGCTTTGGGCAGGATGGCCATTTTGACGATATTAATTCTTCCTAGCCATGAACATGGGATGCGTTTCCATCTGTTAGTGTCCCCTTTAATTTCTTTTAAGAGTGACTTGTAGTTTTCAGAATATAAGTCTTTCACTTCTTTGGTTAGGTTTATTCCTAGGTATTTTATTTTTTTTGATGCAATTGTGAATGGAGTTGTTTTCCTGATTTCTCTTTCTGTTGTTTCATTGTTGTTATATAGGAAAGCCACAGATTTCTGTGTGTTGATTTTGTATCCTGCAACTTTGCTGTATTCCGATATCAGTTCTAGTAGTTCTGGGGTGGAGTCTTTAGGGTTTTTTATGTACAGTATCATGTCATCTGCAAATAGTGACAGTTTGACTTCTTTTTTGCCAATCTGGATTCCTTGTATTTTTTTGTTTTGTCTGATTGCCGTGGCTAGGACCTCTAGTACAATGTTAAATAACAGTGGGGAGAGTGGGCATCCCTGTCTAGTTCCCGATCTCAGCGGAAATGCTTTCAGCTTCTCGCTATTCAATATAATATTGGCTGTGGGTTTTTCATAGATGGCCTTTATTATGTTGAGGTACTTGCCCTCTATTCCCATTTTGCTGAGAGTTTTTATCATGAATGGATGTTGAACTTTGTCAAATGCTTTTTCAGCATCTATGGAGATGATCATGTGGTTTTTGTCTTTCTTTTTGTTGATGTGGTGGATGATATTGATGGACTTTCGAATGTTGTGCCATCCTTGCATCCCTGGATGAATCCCACTTGGTCATGGTGTACGATGGTTTTGATGTATTTTTGAATTCGGTTTGCTAAAATTTTGTTGAGTATTTTTGCGTCTACGTTCATCAGGGATATTGGTCTATAGTTTTCTTTTTTGGTGGTGTCTTTGCCTGGTTTTGGTATTAGGGTGATGTTAGCTTCATAGAATGAGTTTGGGAGTATCCCCTCCTCTTCTATTTCTTGGAAAACTTTAAGGAGAATGGGTATTATGTCTTCCCTGTATGTCTGATAAAATTCCGAGGTAAATCCATCTGGCCCGGGGGTTTTGTTCTTTGGTAGTTTTTTGATTACCGCTTCAATTTCGTTGCTGGTAATTGGTCTGTTTAGATTTTCTGTTTCTTTTTGGGTCAGTCTTGGAAGGTTGTATTTTTCTAGGAAGTTGTCCATTTCTCCTAGGTTTCCCAGCTTGTTAGCATATAGGTTTTCATAGTAGTCTCTAATAATTCTTTGTATTTCTGCGGGATCTGTTGTGATTTTTCCTTTCTCATTTCTGATACTGTTGATTTGTGTTGACTCTCTTTTCCTCTTAATAAGTCTGGCTAGAGGCTTATCTATTTTGTTTATTTTCTCGAAGAACCAGCTCTTGGTTTCATTGATTTTTGCTATTGTTTTATTCTTCTCAATTTTATTTATTTCTTCTCTGATCTTTATTATGTCCCTCCTTCTGCTGACCTTAGGCCTCATTTGTTCTTCTTTTTCCAATTTTGATAGTTGTGACATTAGACCGTTCATTTGGGATTGCTCTTCCTTTTTTAAATATGCTTGGAGTGCTATATACTTTCCTCTTAAGACTGCTTTTGCTGCGTCCCACAGAAGTTGGGGCTTAGTGTTGTTGTTGTCATTTGTTTCCATATATTGCTGGATCTCCATTTTGATTTGGTCATTGATCCATTGATTATTTAGGAGCGTGTTGTTTAGCCTCCATGCGTTTGTGAGCCTTTTTGCTTTCTTTGAACAGTTTATTTCTAGTTTAATGCCTTTGTGGTCTGAAAAGTTGGTTGGTAGGATTTCAATCTTTTGGAATTTACTGAGGCTCTTTTTGTGTCCTAGTATGTGGTCTATTCTGGAGAATGTTCCATGAGCACTTGAGAAGAATGTGTATCCTGTTGCTTTTGGATGTAGAGTTCTGTAGATGTCTATTAGGTCCATCTGTTCTAGTGTGTTGTTCAGTGCCTCTGTGTCCTTACTTATTTTCTGTCTGGTGGATCTGTCCTTTGGAGTGAGTGGTGTGTTGAAGTCTCCTAGAATGAATGCATTGCATTCTATTTCCTCCTTTAGTTCTGTTAATATTTGTTTCAGGTATGTTGGTGCTCCTGTATTGGGTGCATATATATTTATAATGGTTATATCCTCTTGATGGACTGAGCCCTTTATCATTATGTAATGTCCTTCTTTGTCTTTTGTTACTTTCTTTATTTTGAAGTCTGTTTTGTCTGATACCAGAATTGCAACACCTGCTTTCTTCTCTCTGTTGTTTGCTTGAAATATCTTTTTCCATCCCTTGACTTTAAGTCTGTGCGCGTCTTTGGGTTTGAGGTGAGTCTCTTGTAAGCAGCATATGGATGGATCTTGCTTTTTTATCCATTCTATTACTGTGTGTCTTTTGATTGGTGCATTCAGTCCATTTACATTTAGGGTGATTATTGAAAGGTATGAATTTATTGCCATTGCAGGCTTTAAGTTTGTGGTTACCAAAGGTTTAGGGTTAGCTTCTTTACTGTCTTACTGTCTAACTTAACTCGCTTGTTGAGCTATTATAAACACAATCTGATGATTCTTTATTTCTCTCCCTTCCTATTGCTCCTCCTCCCTTCTTCATATGTTGGGTGTTTTGTTGTGTGCTCTTTTTAGGAGTGCTCCCATCTAGAGCAGTCCCTGTAGGATGCCCTGTAGAGGTGGTTTGTGGGAGGCAAATTCCCTCAACTTTTGCTTGTCTGGGAATTGTTTAATCCCTCCTTCATATTTAAATGATATTCGTGCTGGATACAGTAGTCTTGGTTCGAGGCCCTTCTGTTTCATTGCATTAAGTATATCATGCCATTCTCTTCTGGCCTGTAGGGTTTCTGTTGAGAAGTCTGATGATAGCCTGATGGGTTTTCCTTTGTAGGTAACCTTTTTTTTCTCTCTGGCTGCTTGTAATACTTTGTCCTTGTCTTTGATCTTTGCCATTTTAATTATTATGTGTCTTGGTGTTGCCCTCCTTGGATCCCTTGTCATGGGAGTTCTGTGTACCTCTGTGGTCTGAGAGGCCATTTCTTCTCCTAGTTTGGGGAAATTTTCAGCAATTATTTCTTCAAAGACATTTTCTATCCCCTTTTCTCTCTCTACTTCTTCTGGAATGCCTATGATTCTTATATTATTTCTTTTATATTGATCACTCAGCTCTCTTAAAATTCTTTCATTCCTGGAGATCCTTTTATCTCTCTCTGCATCAGCTTCTCTGCGTTCCTGTTCTCTGTTTTCTAGTCCATTAATGGTCTCTTGCATCTCGTCCATTCTGTTTTGAAGTCCTTCCAGAGCTTGTTTTATTTCTGAATTCTCCTTCCTTAGTTCTTGCATATTTCTCTGCAAGTCCATCAGCATGGTTATGACTTTTGTTTTGAATTCTTTTTCAGGTAGACTGGCTAAATCTATCTCCCCAGATTCCTTCTCAGGGGAAGATGTAGCTAATGCTGAAGCTGTCTGGGTTAGTCTTCTCTGGATCATATTTTTTTGCCTTTTCATGTTGACAATTGCTATTGACTGTCAGCTGGGAGGACCAAAATTTTCACTTACTACTGGCCTTTCTTTACTGGGGCAACTGCGACCCCTAGTGGCTTGTGTTGGGTAATTGCGTGTAGAGTGGGTCTTTGTGTCTTGCCTGGCCGGGAGGGAGAAATTTCCCTTTCTGTGGGCGGAATTTGTCTCAGGCTGCTTCTCTGCTTTCGCAGCGCCCGGTGGGGTGATGGATAGGGGGGCTGCTTGACTGTTTGCCTCCGTGAGGGGTCTCAGAGCTGTTGCCCAGGGGGTTAGTGCACCCGGTTTTCCCTGTAATTTCCAGCTGCTGTACTGTGACCTGGGTTGTTTCCGTCAAGCTGTTAAGTCCCTGTCCCTTTAAGACTTTCAAAAAGCCCCCGCTTTTCTTTGTCACAGGGGCATCAGCTTCAGCACCCGCTCAGAGGTCTTACTCCCTGTTCTCCCAGTATCCAGGGCCCCCTGGGCATATACTGTGTCTGCGCTCTGGCCCGGATGGCTGGGGCTGGGTGTTCGGCAGTCCTGGGCTCCGTCTCCCTCCCGCTCTGCCTACTCTTCTCCCGCCGGGAGCTGGGGGGAGGGGCGCTCGGGTCCCGCAGGCCGGGGCTTGTATCTTACCCCTTTCACCAGTCGCTGGGTTCTCGCTGGTGTAGCTGCAGTCTGGCCACTGTCCTGCGTCTTCTGGTCTCTCTTTTAGGGCTAGTTGTGTTTGTTGTATTTTCAAAAGTATATATGTTTTTGGGAGGAGATTCCCACTGTCCTACTCACGCCGCCATGTTGGCTCCGCCTCCACCTCAATTTATTTTATAAACATTTGTTAAGCAACTGTTCTCAGTGCTAGGCTTTGTAGGGTATCCAAAATTTCATAAAAATAACATATGCATTTGAAAATTCATGGGGTGGTTAAAAAATTAAAATATACATGTTATAGTTTTCATGAATGTCTAAATAAGAAAAATATTACTCAAGAATTTTTCAGCTGCAAATGACAAATCTAACTAGCTTAAAAGTGAGAAAGGGGGTAGTATAGGAAATACACAATGTGTCAAGAAACTGAAGTGAACCCTGGCATTTAGTTTCAGGCCTGACTACATCCGGATCCAGAAACTTAAGCAGTGACAGGATGTTTCTCTCTCATGCTCTCTCTCTTTCAGCTGAGTTTCCTCTGTGTTGACTCCATTATCATTGTAATTCTCCTTTGCTGTGCTATTCGCTAGGTTCAGACTCACATTCTCACAGTTGAACAATTATAAAGGAAAGTGAGGCTTTCTTTCCCAAAAAGTTCTGCAAAAGACCCAGGGATCTGAACCTGGGATTATTCTCATTTAGATTGTGGAACCATCCATGAAGCAATCACTCTGGCCCAAGGGATGGGATTTTCTGTTTGATCAAGCCAGGGTCATGTACTCATCCTGGAATTGAGGGACTAGAGTTAGCCTGATAGAAAATGTTTAGATTCAAAATAGTATAATTAGGGTAATATTTTCTGAAGAATTAGGAAATGTATGCTGAGCAATTGAAAAAAAAATTTAGGATGCATTAGTAAGGATTAGGTTGGAAAGTCATAATGGAATTACTGAAAATAACAGTACCTTAAACAACCTAAGAGTTTCTGTCTTTCTTACTGTCAAATCTTAGGGTAAGATACACCATGGTGTAAGTATATGGTATACAGGTAAGGTACACCATGGTATAAGAATTCTAGGCTCATGTCTCTTGTTGCTTCAAGATGGGTTTTATTCTCAATAGTACAGCATGGTCGAAGATAGTTGTTGGATCTGCAGACATTGCATCACATTCTAACAGGGAGTAGGAAGGATGAACATGTAGAAGTCCTCCTCCTTTCAGGATATGTCCTGGAAATTGCACATACAACTTCCAGTTACATCCTATTAGCTATTATAGAGTCACATGGCCACATGTAGCTGCAGGAGGCTGGGATATGTTGTCTTTATTTTGCTCAGCTAAAACTTGAGAGTTACATTATTGTGGGAAAAAGGGAGAATGGGGATATAGAGGTAGTACATGGGAATTAAATATAATGCATAATAAGTATTACACAGACACAGTAAGAAAATAATGGGTTTAGGTTTTGCCTTTCTGGAAAACTATGAAACTTTAAAATCAAACCAGCTTCTTGATAACCCTGCCACCTTAGGGAAATGCCAATCCTCCTATATATTGGGGTAACGCTAAATGGTGACAAAAATGAAACTGGCAGCTAGATGCTTCAGGCACATCATAAACATATCTTTGAAGATCTATAAGAGACAATCTTTTGAGAATGTAATAACTTCTTAGCTTTGGGTTTCAGCATTTCAGATCTTTTAATCATGTAACATATCATAACAAGCAGTTAACATGACAATTTAAGAATGAAATTAAGGAAATGATGCTCCCATTCTAGCACTAAGAAATGAGAATTTAAGAGGCCAAGATGATTTAGTTTAGATCATTGTGAAAAACAGAACTAAAACCAAGGAAATAATCTTTAATGATTCCACATAGTCTTGTACAGTGGCAGCAATTATTTTCTGTAAAGGGCTAAACAGTAAATATTTTAGAATTTAAGGGCTATACACAAGTTCTGTTACATCAACTCATTTCTTCTGTTGTAGCATAGGAGCAATCAGAGCCAACATGGAAACGAGTGTGGCTGTGCTCCAATAAAACTTTATTTATAGATACTAAAACTTCAATATAAATTTCATGTCATAAAATATTCTTTGGTTATTTTTTTCAACCATTTAAAAATGCAAAAACTCATTAGCTCATAGGCCATAGAAAACTAGGTGGCAGGCCAGATTTGGCTAACTTTGTAATGCAGAATAAAATACACACTCTTTAGTCTTGAATTTAAGATTCCAAGTATCACAGATCCAGCATACATTTCTAGTCTTATCATCCACATATTCCCTACATACCAATGACTACATCAAAGTCAGATTATTCATCCTGAATGTTTGCCCATTTTCCCACTTACATCTCTTGATATGCTATTTAGTCATTGAAACTTACTGTAAACCTTATAATTTGTTAAAATTTATCTTTTCCTTTCCAACTGTAAAACCATTACCAAGAAGAGAGAATAAACAACTAAAACTAAGACCTCCCTATCAAAATGAAAATGCACTTACTTCAAAACTCCACAATACATAAGGAAATCTAATGTTGAAGAAAGTATCCATGAAAATCAACTGAATAGTTTGAAAACAACCAAAATAAGTATGTTCAGAATGACAGACATAAAGTAAGAGCTTTTGTTAAAAACAAAAAAGTTCAGAAATTCTAGAGATCTAAAGTACTCTCTCAGAAATGGATAGACAATCTTTCCTGACAGATAATCAAAAAAGGTTGATACATAGGCAGCAGAGATAACTAAAATCTGACAAATTAAATTAATGATCTTGATATATTCATATGAACAAAACTAGTAAAAATGCATGAAATGAGAGGATGAACATCAACAAAGCTGATTGAAAATGTATGCTAAAACATTTCCTTCAATTGTAAAAGTCTGATGAGAAGTTATTTTTAAAATAAAAAGCTTGAGAATTTCATCTGTCTTCAACATATTGGAGGGTATTATGCATTAGTACAAAGGCCATAGCTTGGAACTCAAAAATCAATTCAAAGTGATCCATTATGTTTCATACAATTGACACCTAAAATTTAAGCATTATTTTAAATCACTTTTCAAGCCAAATGTAAATATATCTTAATTCCAGGAACATCTCCAACTTTTAAAAATCATTCCTAATTGTTACTGTCATGATTAGAACTAGAGCAAACATATATCTAAATATAGCAATATATAATCACTTCAAATATACTTATATATATGAAAACTCAATTTGTCTTTTTGTTTATAGTGATGAAAGTATTTGATTCTTTAATTTAATTTACATTTAATAAAATATATTTCATAAAATTTATTCCATGATAATGTACATACTTGCAAACTTGATTTTAGTGTTTTAAATATTTTCAATGATTAATTTCTAGTTCTTAAAATAGGTGACGGTTGAGAAACTCACAGACTACTTGAGAACCCAATATTTTCAACTAAAGAACATACCCAGGAAAGATAACACTCCACATAAAATTAAATTATAATAAATTTATTTGGTAACTATGAAATGCTTTTGAATAACAGTTAGAAAGTTAGTTTTAGACATGCTCTAACTCTACATAAGTATTAATTATCATAAAGATATGTTTTGGACAACATTCGTAATATTTGATATTACTCTATTATTTATTCAAATTCTGAAAAATACTATTTAGCAACACATTTCTACAGAAAGGATAACCAAATGAAGATGTATAAAAATGAAATAAAACAGACTTTTCAAATTACTTAAAGGAAATATACAAAGTTTCAATGTTCCATGTTGTAGAAGCTGAATTGCAAAAATATAAATTACTGGGTTTATCACTTCTTTAAAAAGCAGTATGTTCATTTTTCCTACAAATGAAATATTTTTGTGTAAAATACTTTCCCTGAGAATAACTGCCACAGTTTCAGAATCTCGTCATCATCATCATCATGATTCCTCTGCGTTTCCCTCTCCCTTTCTTCCCTCTTGCTCCTCTTTTGCCTGTCCTCCTTCCTCTCCTTAACTCTTCTTTAATTCAATTACATAAATATATGCAGACATACACATCTAGGTACAAACATATAGATGTCTGTGTTGTATGTATGTTGTGTGTGTGTGTATACATACTTTTAAAAATAAAAGGGAAACTTTGCTTTTGAATGAAATGATTCTAAATCATTTCACCAAGTAGCAATTTGATATGCTGGTCTGAACTTTATAATAATTATGAACCTAAACATAATTTATATGTGAAGTAGATTTTTTAATAACTTTATATATAGTCAAAAGCAATATTAGAAAGGTTAACTTATGCTTTCAGGATACTAATAACTCACTAGCTTAGCTATGGCTCATGTTTAAGAGATTTATTGATAAATTGGCTAAAGAAAGTTAACTGAACCTTTGAATACTGAACAATGGTTTTATTTTGTTTAGACTAAACAGGTGGCTAATCCATGTGGCACCACTGTCTACACCCAGTTTCTAAATTCCCTCAATCCTCATCATTTTCTAATAAACTACTAATTAGTTTTACTGAATATGATTATTAAAAAGTTAATCATTTTTTTAAAAGTGTAAGAAGAGTATCACATAGAATCAAATATAAAACTTTTACATAGCCTACATTCTGGCTCTTCAATATTACTGACCCAATCCTTTTAAAGTGAAAGCAGCCATCAGTTGAATTGTCTAACACATTTCCTAGTATAACAGATGAATGCTTCCTGTCATCAACACATCCCTGATCTTTTGTGTTGCTCAGAAACACATGAGCAAAATCTATCATTTGTACATCTGTTTCTGCATTCTGCAGAAAGGTGCTAGAAAATGTTTCCCACTTGGAAAAGTGTATTTCCATTTAAGTATTCCTATGATATACTTGCCCACACACTGTCTTTCTTCATATTTTCAACTTTCAATGAAATCTAACTATGCTGCTTTTTAAAAACACTTTCTCATGTTAAGCACACAGCGTTCACAAGTTTTGTCTAGCAGATCTTCTATGTTTCTATTCTCTGTAGAACTGAGGATGTCAAAGTTATTATGGTACTCTTTTATTTCTGTGCCTGACAGTTGTTCTTTAAAAAACTTGTCTGCTAAAATTTTCATTCAGTTTTACACTGGGTGGCTAATGTGAACCTCTACAAACAATAATAAACTTGCATAAAAACTAAGTTGCTCCCAGCTTAAAAACCACTGCAGAATTTTTTTCTGGCTTTAAAATACTGATAGAAACATAGTTTCTTCTTAAGAAGATCCAGTGATTAAAAAAAGTAAATATACACTATTAGAATAGCCCAAATCTGAAATACTTATGACAGCAAATACTGAAGAGGATGTGGAGAGCAACAAGAACTCTCCATTAATTGCTGGTGAGAATAGAAAAATGGTTCAGCCACTTTGAAATACCGTTTGAGATTTCTTACAAAACTAAACATACCATTCCTGTAGGTTCCAGACATCATGTTCCTTGGTATTTGCCCAGAAGATTTGAGAAGTTTTGCCCACACAAAAATCTGTATGGGAATGTTTATAAAAGCTTTATTCATAATTACCAAAACTTGAAAACAAGCAAAATGTCTTTCAGTAAGGAAACAAATCAATTAAATGTAACACAACCAGACAATGGAGTACTACTCAGTGTAAAAAGAAAATGAGCTATCAAGCCATGAAAACACATGGTTTCATTAAGAAAACTTAAATGCATAATACTAGATGAAAGATACCAATCTGAAACTGCTCCCACTGTATGACATTTTGGAAGAGGCAAAACAAGGGAGATAATAAAAAGATCAGTGGTTGCCAGGGGTTGGAAGGAAGGTGGAATGAACAGGCAGAGCATAGCTTTTACAGGGTAATGGAAATTTCTGTATGATATATTGTAGTGGTGGATATACGTGTAAACCCATAGAATGTACAACACCAAGAGTAAACAGTATTGCTAACTCTGGAATTTGGAGGACAATGACATGCTAATGTCGTTATTGGAAATGCTTACAGAAAAGAGACTGAAGATGAAATCTAAAAATATGGCACTATTTGCTTCATTTTGAATAAAATTTTAAGATGAGTATCTGGAGGCTGCTGAGATTGCCTTTAATACCTCTGTTCACATTCCTGTGGAGATATTTCTGAGAGACTGCTTTCTCTACCATATAAAATTCATATGTGCTTTATCCCCTGCAAAGAGCATTGTTAACACTCCAGTAAGTTGCAAGCAAGAAGCAAATGACTTGTCACGTTAAAAATGTATGTATTGATAGATTCAGTGTTCATTTAAGATATATATATACATACACACAGTTTTTAACGGGGCAAACCCATTTCTACCCTAACTTTTTGTTATGTAGCAATTGCAGAATTAGAAAAACAGGTTATAAGTTGATAGGTAATTTTCTATATTAATCACTGATACACATAGTTTCAGTAAACAGCATGCATAGATTTGGAATTATTTTTTCCTAATAATGATTGTTTTGCTTATGTTTATTGAAATATATTTCTTATCTGTTTAATCTAATATTTAAAATGGGCTTATATTTTGTATATATTTTTTCTTTCTTTTAATAATTTATACTTATTGTGCTTTTACAAAAGTCTAGAAAAAAATTGAAAAAAGCCCTTTGCTTTGGTTAATTTTATAAATGCATTTTAGAATGTATTATTATTATTTCTCTGTCCTTGGCCCTGAGCTGGGGAAGTATGGTAAGCAATCTCTACAATGACCCACAATGATCCCCGTCTCTTGGTATTTGCAACCTTGTGTCGCTTCTCCTCTTGAGTGTGGGTTGGGCTTGCTGATGTCCTTCTAATTCACAGAATATAGCAGAAGAGATGGGCTTTCACCTCTGAGATTAGGTAACAGTATTACCTTCCCTGTTGGGCTCCCTTTTTGGCTCCCTTGCTTGCTTGCTTGTTCTGAGGGAAGCTAGGCTGCCGTGTTGGGAGGTACCATAAGGAAAGACCCCGGCAAGAAAATGACCTCAAAAAAGGCCCAAAGCTACCAACAATTATGCGAGGAGGCTTGGAAGGAGATCTTCCCCCACGTGAAGTTTTGAGGTAACTGCAGATCCACAGCCACCTTGGATGCTGGCTTGTGAAAGACCCTGAGCCAGAGTCACTCAGCTAAGTGGTACCTGGGATCTTGACACATGGCAATTCGGGGATATAAGGTTTGTTGTTTTAAACAGTTACATTTTGGGGCTAATTTGTACAGCAGTAGACAGAATATAGAGAGTCTAACTAAACCTTATGAAAGGCAATTGTGGTAAAAAGGTATTGGAATCATTGTGTTAGGGTAGAAAGCTTGGCAAGAGTGAGGTTTTTGCTTTTTATTGTACATATATGTGCCTTGCCACCCAAAGAGAGGTCTGAGAGAAGTGGGGGGAAGGGCAGGGAGCAAAGCATTGGAAGGCTCTGGAAAAATGCATCGCAAACACCATATGTCTCTAAATGAACAGGTTTCCTGGACGGAGTTGTTTTCTGCCTACAGTGTGTCACATTGCTTGGGTAGTAACATTGTAATGCCATGTGGGCCTGAGGCAAATGGAAAAATCACTAATAATGATTGAGTCTTTATATACAATTTTGTTGTTTTGTAATCATGATTTTCTGCATTAATTTTGACTTTTGAAGTACTCTATTGAAAAAAGTGCAAGGAAATATTATTCATCATAATTATTATCTTTTTTTCCCTTTACGTGTACACCTGAGGTGAGTGCCTTTCTCACCCCACGTTAGTCCTGGTCCTACTACACAACCATACCAGGTTGCCCCCTGGGAGGTGCCCCTTCTGCCTCCTGCACAGCTCCACAGGAAGAACAGTGAAGGTGTGGGTCACTGAAGCCCTCTCTGCCTCCTCAAATCTGCACGATTCTCTTTCCCCTTTCAGCGGTGTGGGTGCCCTTCAAGAATATCACCTGTGGCCCACACCACAAACACTGCTGTGAAATTTTTTGATTTTTGTTGATGATTCAAGGCATGGGGAAGACAAACAATTTAAGATGCAGAATACTGCTAGTACCTTCAATGTATTCATTTATTCTCCCATTTAACTAACGTTTGTGGAATACTAATTCGTATTCTTCCAAATGAGAGTACTTGTCTCATGGGGATTCAGAAATGGATAATTCAGTAAGAGGAAGAGTCGATTGATGAGTTTTAAAGTCCACGTTAGCCTTCTGATATAGTGTGCTAATCATGATAAAATATGACTAGCCAAATACTAATTCATAAATATCTACTCTGTAGCTAACAATGTGCTTAATGTGAATGTTTAAAAGATAAACTATCTAATTGTGAATATTCCAGTGCTATTGGTATTGTGAAAATATAAAATTCAAGGAATAACAAAAATTATATAAGGTATAATTTAAGGATCTAAATTTTTTTTTTTTGGCCAGTTTAAGCCAAAACTCGGAAGCTTCTTTTTTTATTAATCCCCTGTGAAATAACAATGTGGCAAGAGATCACAGAATGGAAAACTCAGAGGAGTCAGTTCACATATTTTAATGGTCAGATGGGTCTTTCAAGGTTAGATTGCTAGTCCTGATAAAATGTGAAGTTTTTTCCTGGATAAAATATCTGAACATCATTAAGTGGTATTCTGTATTTCCAAAAGCCTTTCAACAATGCCTGCTAGTAAATTCAAAAGGATTCTTTCTGAAATCTACAACTCTGATGACCTTTCAATATGGGTTTAGTTCGTGATTTTAAAAAAAATTAGAAAAAAATACTTTTTAATAGTGTTTAGAACCACTGCTATTAATTTTATTTTAGGTGAACAGTAATTTGATGTCCCTTTTAATAAACATGTATAGATTACCTTTACACACACAGGAACTTGCATATATGCACAGCCCACATAGGGAATTTAAAAGTGGATCAATGATGCTTAAGTGTGGGGTTCATGTGTATTCCTACTAAAGATAGAATTAGGGAAATAAAAATTAAAACTTCAATGCAATACCACTACACCCTCTACTTTTCTAAAGATGACTATAATGAAAAAGGACAATATCAAGTGTTGAAAACTGATTAACTGAACCCTCACATATTGCTCATGAGAAACTAAATTGGTACAAAAACTTTAATTATATTATGATCCAGCAATTGCATTTCTAGGTATACACACCAAAATACATATAAATTCACTAAAAGACGTATGCTCTAAAATGTTCAGCAATACTGCTCATAATGACCCCAAAGAGGAAAAAATCCAAAGGTATCAAGAGTAGAACAGATAAAGAATTTGTGGTATATTTATGACATGTATTACTATACCACAAAAAGAATGAATACAAAATTGTGGGTGAATGTCACAAATAAAACTTTGAACAAACTATGTAAGATGTAACAGTTTCTTTGTGATTTTACATAATATAAAATTCAAACACAACTCTAATTAATGGTATAAAAGACCAGGATAACAGTTACCTTTGGAAGGGTAATGAATAGAAGGGGATATGAGAGGGTACTTGGTTGCTGTTTTATTATTTTTCTTGATCTGGGTGCAGGTTAACAAATTTGTGAAACTCAGCAAGCTGTATACATATGATTTGTTGCAATTCTCATTGTATTTATCCTTTACTCAAATTTAAGATGAGAATTAATAGACATTGGAAAGGAAATAGATCTGCTTCTTTACAGTTTTTAGGAATTGTTTCAAATATGAACTTTTAAATCATTTCAAGTAACAAGAACTGTTAAAGACATTAAGCATTGAGAGGGAAACTTTGCCTAAATTTGTTCATAAATTGCATTACCTATAGATTTGTGTAACAGCATTTTCCAGTAACAACCAATTAATTTTATAAATCCAACCCATGAAAATCACCTTGATAACTTTCTGAATCTTTGTAACTATGGAATATTCTGCATATCTTTATTCCAAAGCATGAGTCTGTAAGTGGTTAGAGGTCATTATAAATTAGAGGTAGTACATAATTTAGAATTAACCCTACAACCTTATTTTCTGGCATGAAGCCAGTAACTCAGGAACATATCCACTATACAACAAAATTACTCAAGGATATAAACCAAAACATAACTAAATAACTACTAAATTTTATATAATAGTTTAAGTAAACAATATTTAACACCTTTCTACTACTTCTGGGTTTATGTAAATGGGTAGGTATTTATAGAAATAAATTTTAACCTAGGTTCTTTCCCTTTTCTTCACTTATTTTGCAATACATATTTTTAAGGGAGACATAAATTTAATATGAAGATATTTATCAAATAGCTAAAAGATTTCATAGTCTAATGTTTCTTTCTTAAAATAAAACTACTAACCTGTCAGAATAGTGCAGTTCTGAGTTTATTACTGCAATTCTAAAAAAAAAATACATTTATAGATCATCACTGGAGAAACATGAAATGTTGAAAGGAAAGCAAATACAATTAAAATTCCAAATATAAAGCAACTGTAAAGGTGGACCTAATCATGTAAAGTCTTTCACAGGTACTTGATTAACACTATTTTTCATTGCCATAAATATGTCCAGTGAGATTTTCATACCCAATACACAACAAAATTACTCAAAGATCAAAATGTCTATTGACATCGACAGAATGTCTCCTACGTCAAGCTCTGTGGTCACCCCTGCTTAGAGCTTGTCAGTTTGTCAGGACTCCACCACAGAAGAGCTACCCTTAGTAAACCCATCCTTTCTCCAATATTCATTTTAGGAGAATATCCTTTCCCTTCTCCTTGTCTTACAAAACATTTTGCCATCCCTTCCTCCCTACCAGAACATCTAGAATTGACTTTTAAGAGGTTTAGGGTTTTTATCAAAGACAAGATGAACCATTAACTTCAGTCTACTTTATTTTCTAGAAATAAAATGTAGAAAATTCCTTAGTCAAGGAAACACAAGTGGGGCTGATTAAACATTTGAAATGGGGTAAAGGGGGATATATATGGAAGACACACAAACACTATTTTTAAAAATAAATTACCCTTCAAAATAATAAGGTAGAGAGTTTGGGCTCCCAGTACTATTAATGAGCAAGGCTTCAAAGTTAGAATAATGGGAAAACATAAAATTGGTTAAAGTAAATAGAAAAAGTTCAAGTGATACTTTCAACTTCTTTACATATCTAGAAAAGTTAGGGCAAGCCCTTGGCTTTATCTCTCCATCTCTCTGGCAAAGTGTTCTCCACTTCTGTGTGCTTATGTGTATGTGAAAGTGTATGTATATGTGCAATTGTGTGGGCACACACACGTGTGTATCCACATACCCACACATATATGAGTGAGAGCAAGGGAAGGAGAATGAGTTCCATTTTGATCAGTTAACTGATTATAGTTGGCTGTGCTCACAGTTTAAAATGCAAATTTAAATAGTTCTGATATACTTTTTTCATTGAATATGCACAGTATTCTGAACTAGGGATTTAGCAAAATAGGGATCCACTAAGGTTTGGTTTGGAGAATATTTTTATGGTCTACTCATATTCTGAATCAATAGTCTGTTTTTAGTTTCCCTTAATTCTAAGGTTTTCATAAGGGTTTTTTGTTATTGTTTCACTTCTTTTAGTTTGTTTTTACAGAAAGTTCAGATTTACCAAAAGAGAACAATTTGTTACATATTTAATTTAATTAAAATAATTTAATTATTTCATGTGGCCTCTGTGAATTTAAGAAGATGAACTACAAAGGAATATGGAAAGTTTTATATGCCTCTACCTTGGTCTCACACAATATGCATTCAAGAGACCTGGGAGGATGATATGATCTACGAGATTAAGGGTTAAGTTGGTTTTACTTTTTCTATCTAGTCCCATAAAAGCTTTCTCACTATGAGACCCCAGGATTCCTTGGAGAAATGATAAATTCTAGGACTGGGGTAAGGTATACATAATAAGAAACAGAGGAAAACCCACTGGGGTCATAGTAATACTAAACAGGAGAAAACAAAATTTAAGATTAGAATATTTGAATATCAAAAAGAATCATGAATGCAACTAACTAAAACACAGCAGATGAATAAAAAACATGTTTCTAATAATATTCTAAGTGCTCATTTTTTTACAACTTGAAGTTGTTTCAAGATTTGACAAATAAAAGGAAAGGATCACATATAATTCTACATTTCTTATACAAACTGTACTTCAGGGCAACCAAATAGTGAATGAGGAATGTTTATTCTTCATAAAATTATTCCAGATAATAAATGCAAAAAGCATACTAAGAAAATTACTATTCTGCAACTCCTTATGAAATAATGGATGTAGGTGCTGGTTTTAATATCAACTGAAACCATGTGGTGTAAGGCTGTTAGGGAACTCTATGATAGAGGGATCAGTCCTACACCATATGGATCCACTATTAATATCAGAAGCACTGAAAGCAGGACAACTAGACATTTGTGCATCTCATGCTCTGATGCAACAATTTCAAACAGGATCCACAGATTTGCTTTGGTTTATCTATGAAACCCCTTAAAGTTAATGTAAAATGTCATATCTTGGGGTAGAGAATATGCACTTTCCTAAAAAAGAACAGAATCATCATCAGATTATCAAAAAGGACTATGAACCTCCAATGAATATAAAATCCTTGGTTAAACCGCTAAATTTATAAATAGAAAGGAATTTGTTCAAGGGTACATGATTTATTAGCTTGAGTTCTAATAATCATATTTTTCCTATTTAATGCTCTTCCTACAATATGAAGCTAATTACTCTCATATATAAACTTGAAAAATGTTTCCAATATTGTTTCAACTTTGTGTATTAGACAAAATATTCTGTTAAGGTACAAATTGGTTTTAAACACAAAATAGTTGCCTGAATTAAAATCCATGTTGTGAAAAATGAAGTGGAATAAATGAAAGCAGTATTGCTAAAGAGTAAATTTAAGGCATTAAAATTTAAATAAGTGCTTTAAACTGAATGAGTAGGAATATGTAATTTGGGTAGTCTGCTATCCATGGTGATAACAATTACGTTTTGTCTATGAAAGAGCAGTAAGGAATAAGAACCTGTCCTTCAAAATCCTGGTACA
Source organism: Manis pentadactyla (assembly GCF_030020395.1). NCBI lineage: Eukaryota > Metazoa > Chordata > Mammalia > Pholidota > Manidae > Manis > Manis pentadactyla. The sequence goes on from NC_080026.1 coordinate 79,527,752, forward strand.
AGTGGAATCACAGAACATAACCTGTGTTTAGGAGTAAATATGCTGAATTCAAGGCTGCTAAGGTCTCAATCAAAGCAGGCACTAATTCTCACCAGCACATATTCACAACTTGATAAGTCCAACCTGATAGTGAAAACATTTCATACATAGGGTAGAAAAGCCAGCTAGCCATAATGGAATTACTTTATTATTAATCTGTGATATAAACCCTATGACTAGGAGGGATTTCTAGCTCTAGTTACTAGTTTCACAATGGAACCACACTTAATGTTAGAAAAAAATCACCAGAGCATTGCTGAGTTAACTGGTTTAACATAGGATAAACTTGCCTTTAAATCTTTTCTAAAGAATGTCCATATCATAATATTACACAGATGTGCATTAATTTTTCTTCTAATATACTTTTAAGATTGAAATATTTAATGCATATATTTCATTTTACTAAAGTCTTTAATGTATTCATATGTTGTTGGTTGTGTGATAATAGCCTAGCTAATTTTGACAATATCATGTTTTTAAAAATTCCTTTCTCTGCTTAATTAAAACAGCATCTTTCTCAAATATTTAGTTTTCCTATTCATTTACATCTATTTATATTTCCTATTAATCCTAATGTTCTATTTTTTTTAAGTTTTGTTGGCCCTATGTCATTTTATTATAGTAACTAAAATAAATTATAATATCTCAACATTAAAAACAAGCAGCTATAATTACATGAGATATCATATTGATGTAAAGAGGACATATGAGAGTTTTTACAACATGGAATTGGCAGGATTTTATGACCATCTTAATATGATGGATAAGAGGGCAAGCCTATATAGAGTAATGTTGAATTGTAAAGGCTTTGCTACAAAATTTACATTAGTAAATTAACCAAAATAGCATCATATGAATAGACTGTAGAGTAAGAGACAAAGGTATTAGTTTAAGACAATGAATTTGAAGAAAATAAGAAAAAATGGGTGATAAGTACCCAAATGTCACCATGATATGCACAGGGAGGTGAGGGGAACTCATCACGAGGGAGGTATAATGACCAGATGGCTCAAAAGTCTGTAAATGTGCCTGTATCGCTGACACAAAAACACTTCTTCAAACTAAGTAGCCTTATTTAATAAAATATGCATCTCCTTAAAACATCAATTCACAGTCAAGGATCTTTAACTACATCAGCTTTTATCTGTTTTCACAGGATGATAAACATCACAATAAATCATGAGAAGCTCTGAAGGGCTGAAACATCATTTTGAGACTCCTTTGGTCCTGGGAGGAACCACTTTGGTAGACTACTTGGTATTGCATTCATGAGATACTCAGTATTCTTGAGGAGGAGTTGTTTTCAGAAGCCAACGGATCATTTGGACCTGGTTCCTGATGCAAAAAGAGCTCACTTTCCTAATGATAAGAAAGTTGGTCCCAGCCACTTGGTGGCACCCCAGGAGCTAGCTATGGAGATTGGCAAAGGGTTTTCAAATTGAATTTGCTTTTGGAGGTTTCAAGAATAAACACTTTTGGGGGCAATTACTGAGTCTTAAGAATAATACCATTTGAAGAACATTAAGAAGGTTCAAAAGAAACAATTGGCTTTCATAACCAATAATAGAATTATACTCTTAAAAGAAGGGAAACTTTCATCAGGAGCATAAACTAATCAGTATTAAATTAACAACAGATAAATTACAGAACAGATACAGATGGCTGATTGACGTGAGCAGTGGGAAAATAGGATAAATTTGTGAATATAATTGGTAAACCATAGTGATGAAATTATTAATTTCCTGCAACGGTACTGAATTTAGTTTATGCACCAAGTGGATATATACAAGAAATGCAACTGCACTGTAAAGATGAAGTCTGGTGAAACTTAGAAGATAAAGGTACCATATATTAATTTTTTAATATTTTAATGTCAGCTTTCATCTACATATGTGTGAGAGTCCTGGTTGTATCTTTAATTTATTGAATATATAAAATGTATTATTAGTGGATATCATTTATTAGGAGTTAACATCCATCATAATTTTTAAGAAAGGCAACTTTTTGACCTCATGCTAAACTTACTTATTGCAGAAGTAGGCATGCTCTTTAGTCATAACAAAGTAGACATCAAACTATTGACTGAATTTATCATTTTCTCTCAAAATTACCATCATCTGATAACAATTTTTTACTCAAACTACTTTCTATACAGAAAAAAAGAGAAAATTGCTACCTTTCTTTATTTCACATATTCACATTAATTTTATTATTCCTTTTTGTTTCTAATATAACTTTATAACTTTAAATAAAAAAGGAGCTGAAATAGATATATTTGCCTTGTATAATTTTTAAAGATCTCTTCTGGAACATTTTCTCTGTGTGTGTAATATTTTTGCCCAAATAGAAGGTAGAAGATGCCCATTTTAAAAGTTATTTAAATTTCTTAGCAACTAAAGGGATAAAATAAGAGGAAGTATAATGAAATTTCCTTGTGATATATTTAATTTGTAAAAAAGAGATAACTCCTCAAATTTCCATAATAGTTCAATAGTCCAACTATCACCTAGTAGCTCAAGATACATCCATCTCTAAGGTTGTTGAATTTTTGCTTTCATGCAATAGAATGTAGTTCCTTTATTTTAAAATGTAAAAAGAATCTTCTAAGTGACATATAAAATGATTGTGACCTTTACAAAAGATAGTTTTTATTCTGTGCTATGGTAAAACTCGATATAACAATTATTCATATGCAGCAGTCAGAAAATGATCACTCAGATTGGCCTCTACTACAAGATTACATAGAACAAGAAGGCAGAAATTTTAGTGGTAAGGAAAAGAGAATGTAATTATAGGTAAAAAAA